>NC_052310.1:63958063-64175563 GCF_016432855.1 Salvelinus namaycush
ATCCACATAGTTTTCCACCCTCATGATGCCATCCATTTTGTGAAGTGCACCAGTCCCTCCTGCAGCAAAGCACCCCCACAACATGATGCTGCCACCCCTGTGCTTCACGGTTTTGATGGTGTTCTTCGGCCTGCAAGCCTCCCCCTTTTTCCTCCAAACATAACGATGGTCATTATGGCCAAACAGTTCTATTTTTGTTTCATCAGACCAGAGGACATTTCTCCAAGAAGTATGATCTTTGTCCCCATGTGCAGTTGCAAACCGGTACCTCCAATTGACTCAAATGATGTCAATTAGCCTATCAGAAGCTTCTAAAGCCATGACATCATTTTCTGGAATTTTCCAATCTGTTTAAAGGCACAGTCAACATAGTGTATGTAAACTTCTGACCCACTGGAATTGTGATACAGTGAATTATAAGTGAAATAATCTGTCTGTAAACAATTGTTGGAAAAATGACTTGTGTTATGCACAAAGTAGATGTTCTAACCGACTTGCCAAAACTATAGTTTGTTAACAAGAATTTTGTGGAATGGTTGAAAAACGAGTTTGAATGACTTTACCTAAGTGTATGTAAACTTCCGACTTCAACTGTATATGCCATTTAGCAGACACTTTTATTCAAAGCGACTTATAGTCATGCGTGCATACATTTTACGTATGGGTGATCCCGGGAATCAAACACACTACCCTGGCGTTACAAGCGCCATGCGCTACCAACGGAGTTAGCTTTCATCATCGCTTTCACTCATTCTCATGATTGTTTTTGTCAAATCCTCTTGCATATTAAACATTAGGTGTAGACTATGTTTAAGAAAAATGATAGCTCCCTGTTTTATAATCTAAACGTGCTGCTCTAGAATTTACCAATGCACAAAAAAATGAGATTTGTGAGATTTGGCTTTTTAACGTTACAAAAAAAGAGCACCCACCTGTGCAAAGATTGCGATCATTAAATCAGTGGGAAAATGTGTTTTGTACAAGCAAGAGATGGAATGTGCATTAGTTTTCTTCTTAAATAAACCGATCCAGCAACATTTATGTGACAAATTAATTTACAACCCACAAAAACAGGGAAGTAATGACTGGAAAGAGGAGAAATCCTGAGGTGGGCAGGGCATGCACTTTGCTAATGTAAGTTTCTAACGTAGCCAGACACAGTGTAAAAGGAGAATAATATAATTTTCCCAATGTTTGATATTATCTGTCCATCTTGCAAGAGAAAGGCACTCATGTAACCACAGTGTACGCTCCAAGGCTTTCACCCGAAGAACTGCTCTTTGTTTTACCTCAGAATCTACAGATTTCTTCATAATATTAGTGTCTGCTCTTTTCCCAGCTGCCGATAGCCCTGTCTATAGCCCAAATTGTACACTTCTGTTCTGTACTCTTACTGTACCCTGGGCTTTCCCGATGGCGGAGTAGCAAATTAAGTTAAAGCTTGGCCTGGTGGGGGAAAAAGCCTTAAATGTTGCCATATGCAGGATTGCATGGGAACTTCCTGACACACACATGTTGTTCAGAACCTCTGGTGAGGTGTTGATTTTGGGGAGAGAGGGGAGAAGAAAAGAGGAGAGGTGCAGCACAGGGGAGAGAGAGAGGACAGGAGAGAAGAGAAGAGGAGAGGGACATGAAAATAGAGCGAGAGAGAGGGGCAGGACAGAGGAAAAAGCAGGGAATAGATGGGGACCGGACAGGAGAGAGAGAGAGAGAGAGAGGTGGGGGGGGGGGGGGGGGGGGCAGGACAGAGAACAGAGGAGAGAAGATGGGAAAGGAAGGACAGGGGAGAGAAGAGGATAGGGGCAGGACAGCGGAGTGAGGAGAGAAGATGAGAAGGGCAGGATAGGGGAGAGAGAGAGCCTGCAGAGAAGAGGGGCAGGATAGGAGAGAGATATCAGAGAAGAGAGGGGCAGGACATGGCAGAGAGGAGAGGGTCAGGAGAGAGAGAGCAGAGAGATGAGGAGCGGGGCAGGACAGGGGAGAGAGAGAGAGAATGGAGAGGGGCAGAATAGGAGAAAGAGATATCAGGGAAGAGAGGGGCAGGACAGGGGAAGAAAGCAGAGAAAAGAAAATGGAAGAGGGGCAGGACAGAGGAGAGGAGAGGAGAGGTAGGAGAGAGGTGCAGGAGGGGAGATGGGCAGGACAGGAGAGAGAGGGGAGAGGAGAATAGAGGAGAAGAGAGGATAGGATAGGAGGGTAGGACAGGGGAGAGAAGGGAGAGAAGAGAAAAGAGCAGAGGAGCAGGACAGGGTAGAGGAGAGGAGTGGGTCAGGAGAGAGGAGAGGAGAGGTGCAGTACAGGAGATAGAGGGGAGGAGAGAGGGCTATGAGAGGGGAGATGGGCAGGACAGGAGAGAGAGAGGAGAGGAGAGGGGGTAGGGGAGAGGGGAGTATGTATTATATTGTCTCTTTCAATAAAGACTGAAGCATCTGGTATCCAGCTTCTACCCCTGGTCTTGTCGACCATGGTGGCTGAAACAGGAGTAGACACCCGTACAGCCTCTGCTTTTCCCAAATGTTTTTTTCCTCCAGATAATTAAGGTGAATAGTGATATAATGTGTGATTTACATTGAATTGGACACTTGTAAATCCTAAGGGGCTCACATCCAGTTGATTCACTCAACACACTCTATGTGGTATCTTAAGTTTTGTTTATGTTTTATACAACTGTTATCAGACATAGTGGAGTGTTTTAGCACCTCTGCACCTCTACAGCCCCCTGTTCTGAAATACTGCACGACCATTTAGCCAGACCTTATATCAGTGTTGACAAGTCAATGGACTCAATGGAACAGTATGGGAATGTTAACCCACTCACTAAAGAATATGTTAACCTGCTAAGCTAAGCATGCCCTTCTCATGTCTGTGTCCATGCAACATCATTGTGGGAGCTCATGCTTACTTTGCTATCTGACTATGCATACTGTGTGTGGTTTTTCACTGTGTAACAGGTGTCATCTGTCTGTCTGTCTGTCTGTCTGTCTGTCTGTCTGTCTGTCTGTCTGTCTGTCTGTCTGTCTGTCTGTCTGTCTGTCTGTCTGTCTGTCTGTCTGTCTGTCTGTCTGTCTGTCTGTCTGTCTGTCTGTCTGTCTGTCTGTCTGTCTGTCTGTCTGTCTGTCTGTCTGTCTGTGTGTGTGTGTGTGTGTGTGTGTGTGTGTGTGTGTGTGTGTGTGTGTGTGTGTGTGTGTGTGTGTGTGTGTGTGTGTGTGTGTGTGTGTGTGTGTGTGTGTTTTCCAGGACTACTGGTTGTCCCTGGTGTTCAAGCGTCTGGTCGGTCCCAGGGTGTTGGCAGTGCGGGTAGCAGGCTTGCAGAGGAAACCACGACCAGGGAGGGTTATACGAGACAAACTACGGATCTACGCACATTGTACCAGCTTCCACAAGTAAAAACTACAGCCATATACAGTACACTATACCAGCTTCAAAAAGTACCACTTTGTCAGTACAATTTGGCCTAAGGACAAGAATTAGCTGGGTGGCTAAAAAGCAATCACAGCTTAGACTTCTATAGCTTTGTTGTCCCATCTTCCTTCCCTTGGTGTTACATTCTCAATACACCTGAGGCACAGTTTCTAGTCTCTCCCATACTATAACCCAGGTTCCCCCCCAACACTTCAACAACAAAAAAAGAAATAATCATCTATATATATATATTTTAATTGTTGGACATAATAGACTGTAAAAACACCAGGAAGTCAGCTCCAAGAGATTTTAATTTAAGAAATTTGTTCCCAAGTATTCCATAATAGAGAGACACGTGATCGTATATAATTGTAAGCAAGGTTTAAAATGATTGTATTTTAGTCAAACATTATATATCTGTTTGGGCTTCTTGTGGTCAATTTGCAGTCTACAGATTATTTGTAATATAGTTCCGGCCCCCTGAACAGCCGAAAGAAATTGTCCCGTGGCTGAATCTAGTTGATGATCCCTGCTATAGCCCATTAATAAGCCACTCTAGCCATACTAAATCACATCAATAACCCAGTCTTCCACAATTCTACCTAGTCTGCCTGTAACTACAGCTCATAAATAACCGTCGTCCAGGCACCTCAGTCTTTCAGAGGCCAGGCCATAAAACTTAACAGGTATCACTTATCAGGCGTGTGAGGGACTGTTCTCTTCGTGAAAGCGGCGGTGACAGGTGTGCCAGTCCTTTATCCTGGTTGGAGGGGGTTTTGGGGGGAGGGTGAGGGGAAACGGAGGGGTAGGTACAATAGGGACGTCTGTGCCAGACTAGATAAAGAGCAGCACCGTCCCCCTGTTCCCCCTGTTCAAGGTTATCATTTAACCCAGCCGTATGAGATGTGTATCAGGTCAGCAGAGCTTTCAGCACCAGGCTAGACTTAATGCCCTCTGTCCCACCTACACACACGGCTCAGTTACAACTGTTCACCCTACTCCACACACTACACTATCTATATGCAATAACTAGAATGTTATTCGGAAAGCATTCAGACCCCTTGACTTTTTCCACATTTTGTTAAGTAACAGCCTTATTCTAAAATGGATTTAAAAATGTCTCATCAATCTACACACACCTGTATTTGGGGAGTTTCTCCCATTCCTCTGTAGATCCTCTCAAGCTCTATCAGGCTAGATGGGGAGCGTTGCTGCACAGCTATTTTCAAGTCTCTCCAGAGATGTTCAATCGGGTTCAAGTCCTGGCTCTGGCTGGGCCACTCAAGGACATTCAGAGACTTGTCCCGAAGCCTCTCCTGCATTGTCTTGGCTGTGTGCTTAGGGTCGTTGTCCTGTTGGAAGGTGAACCTTCGCCCCCAGTCTGAGGTCCTGATCGCTCTGGAGCAGGTTTTCATCAAGGATCTCTCTGTACTTTGCTCCGTTCTTTGCCTCGATCCTGACTAGTCTCCCAGTCCCTGCCGCTGAAAAACATCCTCACAGCATGATGCTGCCACCACCATGCTTCACCCTAGGGATGGTGCCATGTTTCCTCCAGACGTGACGCTTGGCATTTAGGCCAAAGAGTTCAATCTTGGTTTCATCAGACCAGAGAATCTTGTTTCTCATGGTCTGAGAGTCTTTAGGTGCCTTTTGGCAAACTCCAAGCGGGCTGTCATGTGTCTTTTACTGAGGAGTGGCTTCTGTCTGGCCACTCTACCATAAAGGCCTGGTTGGTGGAGTGCCATAGAGATGGTTGTCCTTCTGGAACAATCTCCCATCTCCACATAGGAACTCTAGAGCTCTGTCAGAGTGACCGTCGGGTTCTTGGTCACCTCCCTGACCAAGGCCCGTCTCCACCGATTGCTCAGTTTGTCCGGGCGGCCAGCTCTAGGAAGAGTTTTGGTGGTTACAAACTTCTTCCATTTAAGAATGATGGAGGCCACTGTGTTCTTGGGGACCTTCAATGCTGCAGAAATCTTTTGGTACCCTTCCCCAGATCTGTGCCTCGACACAATCCTGTCTCGGAGCTCTGCAGACAATTCCTTCGACCTCATGGCTTGGTTTTTGCTCTGACATGCACTGTCAACTGTGGGACTTTATATAGACAGGTGTGTGCCTTTCCAAATCATGTCCAATCAATTGAATTTACCAAAGGCAGACTCGAATGAAGTTGTAGAAACATCTCAAGGATGATCAATGGAAACAGGATGCACCTGAGCTCAATGTTGAGTCTCATAGCAAAGGGGCTGAATACTTAAATAAGGTACATCAACACCATCATCCCAGAAACCCTAGACCCACTCAAATTTGCATACCGTCCCAGCAGATCCACAGATGACGCAATCTCTATTGCACTCCACACTGCCCTTTCCCACCTGGACAAAAGGAACACCTACGGGAGAATGCTATTCATTTCCTACAGCTCAGCGTTCAACACCATAGTGCCCTCAAAGCTCATCACTAAGCTAAGGACCCTGGGACTAAACACCTCCCTCTGCAACTGGATCCTGGACTTTGTGACGGGCCGCCCCCAGGTGGTAAGGGTAGGTAACAACACATCTGCCATGCTGACCCTCAACACAGGGGCCTTTCAGGGGTGCATGCTCAGTCCCCTCCTGTACTCCCTGTTCACTCATGACTGCATGGCCAGGCACGACTCCAACACCATCATTAAGTTTGCAGACGACACAACAGTGGTAGACCTGATCACCGACAATGATGAGACAGCCTATAGGGAGGAGGTCAGAGACCTGGCCGTGTGGTGCCTGGACTTAAACCTCTCCCTCGACGTGATCAAGACAAAGGAGATGATTGTGGACTACAGGAAAAAGAGGACTGAGCACGCCCCCATTCTCATCGACGGGGCTGCAGTGGAGCAGGTTGAGAGCTTCAAGTTCCTTGGTGTCCACATCACCAACAAACTAACATGGTCCAAACACACAAAGACAGTCATGAAGAGGGCACGACAAAACCTAATCCCCCTCAGGAGACTGAAAAGATTTGGCATGGGTCCTCAGATCCTCAAAAGGTTCTACAGCTGCACCATCGAGAGCATCCTGACTGGTTGCATCACTGCCTGGTATGGCAACTGCTCGGCCTCCGACCGCAAGGCACTACAGAGGTTAGTGCGAACAGCCCAGTACATCACTGCGGTCAAGCTTCCTGCCATCCAGTGACTCTATACCAGGCGGTGTCAGAGGAAGGCCCTAAAAATTGTCCAAGACTCCAGCCACCCTAGTCATAGACTGCTCTCTCTGCTATGCACGGCAAGCGGTACCGGAGTGCCAAGTCTAGCTCCAAGAGGCTTCTACACAGCTTCTACCCCCAAGCCATAAGACTTTTGAACATCTAATCAAATGGCTACCCAGACTATTTGCATTGCCCCCCCCCTTTTTTTACACCGCTGCTACTCTCTGTTGTTCTCATCTATACATAGTCACTTCAATAACTCTACCTACATGTACATATTACCTCAACTAACCGGTGCTCCCACACATTGACCCCCTGTATATAGTCTCGTTATTGTTATTTTCCTGCTGCTCTTTAATTACTTGTTACTTTTATTTCTAATTCTTATCCGTATTTTTTTTAACTGCATTGTTGGTTAGGGGCTCATAAGTAAGCATTTCACTGTAAGGCACACGTGACTAATAAAATGTTTTTTATTTGTAATAAATTTGCAAACATTTCTAAAAACGTTTTTCTATTTGTTTTTATGGGCTATTGTGTGTAGATTGCTGAAGAAATTGTTTTATTTAGTCCATTTTAGAATAAGGTTGTAACATAACATTCTGAAGGCACTGTATATATTAAATATACAATTAACACATATAAGGGAGTATCAGTCTTCCGTCTTTGCTGGTGAACATTTTCTTTGATCTCTATCCCCTGCTCCAAGCAATTGGATTTGTCTATAGTCGTCTATTCTATCATAGTTAGAGGTTTGGCGCAAAGAGTACTCTCTAGAGACTGTATCTACTGATACAGATATAGATATACCTCACATCTGATCTGCAACCTATGGTGTAGCCTGTTGACAGATCTGCAGATATATGAAATGGTTGTCGTCAAGTGCTTTCCATCTGGCACCTGGAAGGATAGGACAGTGACTATCGCCTCTTATGAGGGGAGTCTGTAGCCCCTGGCAAGGGACTTATATCTGGATCTCAACATCTATCCTCTTTACTCTGTTGGCAGTTCCATTACTATTTTGCTATCAAGGGTATTGTATTATTCTATCCGGATAGCCAGTCAGCGGTTTCCAGCCTTCCAGACATTTAGCGGTTAGCATGGTCTGTTTCACTCTGAAACGATGCTCCAACATCAAACAACGTGAAGGATTGTTTACGTTCCTGCTTCTAATGCCTCAGAACCTCATCATTTTGGAAATCCTGGACTGTCTTTATCCCTCTCTCCATCTCTCTGTCTAATCTACGGGTATCTATCCCTCCAGCTCTCTCTGTCTGATCCAACCCAGCCCTGAGCAATGTTTGGCATGAGGCATAAGGCTCCAATAGTTAAACAGAAGAAACTCTCCAGGCTTGACCAATTACACTGTCTGACACGAAGACAGACAGACAGACAGACACTGGTTTCTGTATACAGACGTGACCAACCTTGGTTCTGTTCTCTGTCAACAGAGTGTTCGTTTGAATTTATTCAAGTCACTTGAATAGGATCTCTGTGTGTCTGCTTAGTGTTTCTTTGATGTACGATGAGAAGTAGAGACAAAGAGTGAACAAAAACCAGAAGCCGTGAGAGAGACAGATGGAGAGAGAGATGGAGAGTGAGATGGAGAGTGAGACAGATGGAGAGTGATACAGATGGTGAGAGAGATGGAGAGTGAGAGAGAGATGGAGAAAGAGATGAGAGATGGAGAGTGAGACCGATGGAAAGAGAGATGGAGAGAGAGATGGAGACAGAGATATGGAGAGAGAGAGATGGAGAGTGAGACAGATTGAGAGATGGAGAGAGATAGTGAGACAGATGAGAGAGATGGAGAGTGAGACAGATGGAGAGAGATGGAGAGTGAGACAGATGGAGAGAGAGCTGGAGAGAGAGAGATGGAGAGTGAGACAGATGAGACAGATGAGAGAGATGGAGTGAGACCGATGGAGAGTGAGACAGATGGAGAGAGAGAGATGAAGCGTGAGCCAGATGGAAAGAGAGAGAGAGAGAGAGAAATGGAGAGAGAGACAGATGGAGAGAGAGACAGATGGAGAGAGATGGAGAGAGAGAGAGGGAGAGAGAGAGATGGAAAGTGAGACAGATGGAGAGAGAGACAGATGGAGAGAGAGACAGATGGAGAGAGATAGAGAGATTGATGATCAGAGAGGGATCGCTAGTCAACCTGTCTGACAAAGCCCAACACTGACCCTGAACAATGTGGTCCTCGGAAACATATGGTATCACCACACACAGACACCCAGAAACATATGGTATCACCACACACAGACACACAGAAACATATGGTATCACCACACACAGACACACAGAAACATATGGTATCACCACACACAGACACACAGAAACATATGGTATCACCACACACAGACACCCAGAAACATATGGTATCACCACACACAGACACCCATAAACATATGGTATCACCACACACAGACACACAGAAACATATGGTATCACCACACACAGACACCCAGAAACATATGGTTTCACCACACACATACACCCAGAAACATATGGTATCACCACACACAGACACCCAGAAACATATGGTATCACCACACACAGACACCCAGAAACATATGGTATCACCACACACAGACACACAGAAACATATGGTATCACCACACACAGACACCCAGAAACATATGGTATCACCACACACAGACACCCAGAAACATATGGTATCACCACACACAGACACACAGAAACATATGGTATCACCACACACAGACACCCAGAAACATATGGTATCACCACACACAGACACACAGAAACATATGGTATCACCACACACAGACACCCAGAAACATATGGTATCACCACACACAGACACCCATAAACATATGGTATCACCACACACAGACACCCATAAACATATGGTATCACCACACACAGACACACAGAAACATATGGTATCACCACACACAGACACACAGAAACATATGGTATCACCACACACAGACACCCAGAAACATATAGTATCACCACACACAGACACCCAGAAACATATGGTATCACCACACACAGACACCCAGAAACATATGGTATCACCACACACAAACACACAGAAACATATGGTATCACCACACACAGACACCCAGAAACATATGGTATCACCACACACAGACACACAGAAACATATGGTATCACCACACACAGACACACAGAAACATATGGTATCACCACACACAGACACACAGAAACATATGGTATCACCACACACAGACACACAGAAACATATGGTATCACCACACACAGACACACAGAAACATATGGTATCACCACACACAGACACCCAGAAACATATGGTATCACCACACACAGACACACAGAAACATATGGTATCACCACACACAGACACACAGAAACATATGGTATCACCACACACAGACACCCAGAAACATATGGTATCACCACACACAGACACACAGAAACATATGGTATCACCACACACAGACACACATAAACATATGGTATCACCACACACAGACACACAGAAACATATGGTATCACCACACACAGACACACAGAAACATATGGTATCACCACACACAGACACCCAGAAACATATGGTATCACCACACACAGACACACAGAAACATATGGTATCACCACACACAGACACACAGAAACATATGGTATCACCACACACAGACACCCAGAAACATATGGTATCACCACACACAGACACACAGAAACATATGGTATCACCACACACAGACACACAGAAACATATGGTATCACCACACACAGACACACAGAAACATATGGTATCACCACACACAGACACCCAGAAACATATGGTATCACCACACACAGACACCCATAAACATATGGTATCACCACACACAGACACACAGAAACATATGGTATCACCACACACAGACACCCAGAAACATATGGTATCACCACACACAGACACCCAGAAACATATGGTATCACCACACACAGACACACAGAAACATATGGTATCACCACACACAGACACACAGAAACATATGGTATCACAACACACAGACACCCAGAAACATATGGTATCACCACACACAGACACACAGAAACATATGGTATCACCACACACAGACACCCAGAAACATATGGTATCACCACACACATACACACAGAAACATATGGTATCACCACACACAGACACACAGAAACATATGGTATCACCACACACAGACACCCAGAAACATATGGTATCACCACACACAGACACACAGAAACATATGGTATCACCACACACAGACACACAGAAACATATGGTATCACCACACACAGACACCCAGAAACATATGGTATCACCACACACAGACACCCAGAAACATATGGTATCACCACACACAGACACACAGAAACATATGGTATCACCACACACAGACACCCATAAACATATGGTATCACCACACACAGACACACAGAAACATATGGTATCACCACACACAGACACCCAGAAACATATGGTACCACTCCAGTTGTGTTGATCCTCCCTTCACATTAGACAGGTTATTACATGTTATCATGTTTGCCTTATCTTTCTCTTGTAGATATTTACCTTTGGCTAAAATCTCCTAAGTCCTGTCCTCAGCACTCTGTTCCAGAGACTGGGACTCATGCTGTATTGTCTGTCCCACACTTTCACACCCTCCAACTGACCCTGAATGTGATGTGAGTAGGGACTTCAGGTCTTAGGTTCTGATCATATCAAAACATCTCAGATCCCTTCAATCTGGGCATATTTGACAGTATTATGAAATGTACTGTACATATCTAGAAACAAGGCCACGAGGGCAATTACATCAAATACTGTTTAAAAGGACAATCTGCAGTTGCTACATCCATTTCTGGACTTATAAATTAGTGATATGTACCTATTGATTGTTGAAGAATACAGTATAACTTATAAATTAGTGATATGTACCTATTGATTGTTGAAGAATACAGTATAACTTATACATTAGTGATATGTACCTATTGATTGTTGAAGAATACAGTATAACTTATACATTAGTGATATGTACCTATTGATTGTTGAAGAATACAGTATAACTTATACATTAGTGATATGTACCTATTGATTGTTGAAGAATACAGTATAACTTATACATTAGTGATATGTACCTATTGATTGTTGAAGAATACAGTATAACATATAAATACATCATAAGTTTAGTTCAACTGTCGTACCCCATCACAACCCAACATATAACCTTGTTTTACTCCAATGTTTGTAAACAAAGTAAATGTAAACAACCACTATATAGCCTCAAAACATTGTTAAAACTCTAATTTTGATAGCAGGGATGATCATTCCTTGTCTCCACAGCTCTGTCTCTGAAAGGGGATTGCACTTTTCCAGCACCACCATTTGTTATTGTTTCAACTTCTGATTGACGCTTTAATATAAATGTACATACAAAAAATAGATGACATGTTTGGGATTGTAATGAAGAGAAGAACTAGATTACATTGAGTTTATGGAATGCTTGGAACATGTTCAGATTGACCCGTCTTCTTCAACTCTTTTGCTCCTGTTATTAAATTGGCGGGTGGCAGCATTGTTCCATCCCTGACATACCAGGTAACCATTTCAAAGGCTTTCCTCTGTTTTTAAAAGGACTCTTCTCCTAGTTAGTTATTGAAGGTTCTGTTGTGCTCGGCAGAGGAAGACACTATAAAGGCCCTTACAGATTTCGCTAGAGATAGTGAGAAAAGGGTAGTGAGAGAGCAACAAAAGGTCTAGTCAAAGAACTTCCTCTCTGTCTGTCTCTCTGTCTCTGCAGTGTGTGTGTGTGTGTGTGTGTGTGTGTGTGTGTGTGTGTGTGTGTGTGTGTGTGTGTGTGTGTGTGTGTGTGTGTGTGTGTGTGTGTGTGTGTGTGTGTGTGTGTGTGTGTGTGTGTGTGTGTGTGTGTGTGTGAAAAAGAAGACCATGAAAACCAATATTTGTGTTTATCTTTACTCGCTTTTAAATTTAGAATACTTCTCTTCTATTCTATTCCTTCCAGTCGTAACTACGTGAGAGGATCCATAACGATCTATATCATCAACCTGCATCGGTCGAGGAAGAAAATCAAGCTGGCGGGAACCTTACGTAACATGACTGTCCATCAGTACCTGGTACAGCCCTATGGGACAGACGGACTACACGCCAGGTCTGTAGCAGTCCACTGGGCACAAACGTCAATTCAATGTCTATTCCACATTGGTTCAACGTATTTTCATTGAACTGACATGGAAACAACGTTGATTTAACCAGTGTGTGCCCAGTGGGAGGGGTCTGACATTCACACACACACACACACACACACACACACACACACACACACACACACACACACACACACACACACACACACACACACACACACACTCCTTTCTACTGGTTTTCATGGTCTTCTTTTTCACACACACTCCATTTCTATCTTTCTCTCTCTCCCTCCATTTCTCTATATTTCTCCCTGTCTCTATATATATCCTGCTGATCATAGACAGATGGCTACACAGACAGAGGGCTACACAAACAGAGAGCTACACAGACAGAGGGCTACACAGAGAGAGGGCTACACAGAGAGAGGGCTACACAGAGAGAGGGCTACACAGACAGAGGGCTACACAGACAGAGGGCTACACAAACAGAGGGCTACACAGACAGAGGGCTATACAGACAGAGCAGAGCTTCATGGAATGCTTGTTTTCTGATCAAACATCCACACTGCTCTATTAATAGAGTATCCTGTTCCATATACTGACCTGACAAGACACACACACACACACACTGACCTGACAAGACACACGCACACACACACTGACCTGACAAGACACACGCACACACACACACACACACACACACACACACACACACACACACACACACACACACACACACACACACACACACACACACACACACACACTGACCTGACAAGTCCAACTTACAGGAGAGAGACAGAGAGACCTAGGTTACCATAACAAAGCTGTCCCTCTAGCTAACTTCAGTCATCTCTATGGGAAACAGGGTGGGGGATTCTCCTTCAATCGGGAGGATTTGGGATCTCTATCAGTGAACCATGTGGCTCTACTAAATAAAGCACAACTTTAAATGCTCAAGCCTCCGTAAACCATTTATAAGGCCTAGACTTTATTTGCCTTATCCATTATTATTATTATTATCATTAAATAGCCTATCTAAAAGAGTCTTGTTAAACTACGTAGAATTGCAGGAAATTAGTGTCAAAACAACATAATTTTCCTAGGTCCCTCAAATTTAAAAAATGAAATTTAAAAAAAAAAAAACATTTTAATATAAGAAAATTGGGCCTTAGGGGGAAAAGTTTGGGGACCCTGCTAGGTCAAGAAGATCATCAAGGAACTCAACAACCCGAGCCACGGCCTGTTCACCCCACTATCATCAAACAGCCTTTCTTAAAGTATGGGTCGCCCAAGGTGGGACGCATACCTGTTAATGGTGAGTCGCGAGGTGTCAGAGTACATTTACAATTATTTCATTAATTACTGGAATTGATTTTGGCCAAGTGCAACTGCACTCTCTGTTCAGTCCGCTCTCTGCTTACCAGCAGTGTCTCTGCTCAGTTTGGCAGCTGCGTGAGAGGGAGGTGCCCGTGTGCTTCACGGTTCAACAGATCTATTTTCGGCAGTTTTCTTGAAGATCACTCCGCGACCCACACGCTGCAGTGCTGTTGTTCAGCAGCAGATGATGCGCTGTCAGTCACTGGTTTGTAATTCGCATTTGCCATCACTCACCGCTGTCATCGGAACGACAAGCTAGCCACAAGTTCTGACTGAGTTCACTTGTCATTAAACGCAAATACAGCGATGAGTTTCTCGCTCTTTGTTTCATACAAACTTTGAGAAATAACGCGGAGCACAATTTGTTTTGTGCAGGGAAGTGCTTAATAATGAGTCTCTCAAAACGAACAAGTTAAAACGACACCATTCACAGCATGGTGGTAAACCCAGGGAATTATTTGAGAACAGGGCAGAATACTTCAGGAAGCAGTGCTTTGACAGTGGAAAAGTAAATCAGCTAGAAGGGCATTGTTGTAATTGTATAATAGGGAAGTAAGTTACAACTCATAGTAGTCGATGTGAGTTTCTCGTTCAAACAATCGCCTGGCCTTGTACACAGCTAATAGCTAACATTCGCCAAAGCAAGCTAGCTACTGATAGTGCAACCCTAGTAACAGTACAGATGAAGATGTAAAAAAACCTTGCTGTTAAAATACAAGCAATAATTTTTAATCTGAACTGGAATACACTGAAAGACGCATGATGCTTTTTTATGCTGAGAAACTGACTGAGAAAGCAGTAGATGTTCTGATCCAGTTTGGAACCACATACCTGTGGGAGGCAGGGTTCTCAACTGTCAAAAACTGAGCCCAGAATAGACCTGCTTGTTGAAAACTTCCACCAGTCACACACCTCTCATTCGGACTGTGTGTGTGTTTTTTATGGTCTATGTCTGTTTGATGTGATCGATCAGTTTATTCCAGTGATTTATTGTATTTATTGCTTGGGTCCCAGGAAAACACAGAATTTGTAATTTGGGTCCCAGGCTGAAAAAGTTTAAGAACCCCTGATCTAGAAGGCAGAGACAGTACAGGTGCATCAAAGCTGGGACCGAGAGACTGAAAAACAGGTTCTATCTCCAGGCCATCAGACTGTTAATCAGTCACCACTAGTCGGCCTCCGCCCAGTACCCTGCCCTGAACTTTAGTCAATGTTACTAGCCGGCTATCCCACCGGGTACTCTACCCTGCACATTAGAGACTGCTGCCCTATGTACATAGTCATTGAACACTGGTCACTTTAATAATGTTTACATACTGTTTTACCCACTTTATATGTACAGCGGCTTCAGACCCCTTGACTTTTTCCACATTTTGTTACATTACAGCCTTATTCTAAAATGTATTAAATCCTTTTTTTCCTCATCTATCTACACACAATACTCCATAATGGGGGAAAAACACATTTGCATAAGTATTCAGACCCTTTACTCAGTACTTTGTTGAAGCAGCTATGGCAGTGTTTACAGCATTGATTCTTCTTGGGAATGAGGCTACAAGCTTGGCACACCTGTATTTGGGGAGTTACTCCCATTTTTCTCTGCAGATCTTCTTCAGCTGTCAGGTTGGATGGGGAGCGTTGCTGCACAGATATTTTCAGGTCTCTCCAGAGATGTTTGATCGGGTTCAAGTCCAGGTTCTGGCTGGGCCACTCAAGGCCATTCAGAGACTTGTCCCATAGCCACTCCTGCATTGTCTTGGATCTGTGCTTAGAGTCATTGTCCTATTGGAAGGTGAACCTTTGCCCCAGTCTGAGGTCCTGAGCGCTCTGGAGCAGGTTTTCATCAAGGATCTCTCTGTACTTTGCTCCGTTCATCTTTGCCTCGATCCTGAGTCTCCCAGTCCCTGCCGCTGAAAAACATCCCCACAGCATGATGCTGCCACCACCATGCTTCACCGTAGGGATGGTGCCAGGTTTCCTCCAGATGTGACGCTTGGTATTCAGGCCAAGAAGTTCAAGCTTGGTTTCATTAGACTAGAGAATCTTGTTCCTCATGGTCTGAGAGTCTTTAGGTGCCTTTTGGCAAACTCCAAGCCAGCTGTCATGTGTCTTTTACTGAGGAGTGACTTCCTTCTGACCACTCTACCATATAGACTTGATTGGTGGAGTGCTGCAGAGATGGTTGTCCTTCTGGAAGATCCTCCCATCTCCACAGAGGAACTCTGGAGCTCCTTAAGAGTGACCATCGTGTTCTTGGTCACCTCCCTGACCTTCTCCCCCGATTGCTCAGTTTGGCCAGGCAGCCAGCTCTAGGAAGAGTCTTGGTGGTTCCAAATGTCTTCCATTTAAGAATGATGGAGGCCACTGTGTTCTTGGGGACCTTCAATGCTGCAGAAATCTTTTGGTACCCTTCCCCAGGTCTGTGCCTCGACACAATCCTGTCTACGAGCTCTACGGACAATTCCTTCGACCTCATGGCTTAGTGTTTTCTCTGACATGCACTGTCAACTGTGGGACTTTATGTAGACAGGTGTGCCTTTCCAAATCATGTCCAATCAATTAAATTTACCAAAGGTGGACTCCAATCAATTTGTAGAAACATATCAAGGATGATCAATGGATACAGGATGCACCTGAGCTCAATTTCGAGTCTCATAGCAAAGGGGCTGAGTAAGGTATTTCAGTTTTTAAAATTATTTTATACATTTGCAAAAATGTTTTGCTTTGTCATAACGGATTAATGTGTGTAACAAAAAAAAAATATATATATTTTAGAATAAGGCTGTAATGTGGACGCGACCAATAACATTTTATTTTATTTTGATTTGATACAGTGTAGTGGATGGTAAAAGGACAAACGTTCAAACCTCCGTGGTTGAGAATTGGCCATAAAATCCGATTAGCATAATAGCTTTGTCATGGTTTATTGAAATTGATAAGGCCTTAATAAGAAACATCTGCTGGTACCAGAGGCCTTCCCAGAGGGGATGTTCTGGTCTGATCTGGTCTGCTCCCCTAGAGCTCTCTGGGCAGATTAGCTGTTCTATTAGTTCCAGTGGCCCTACACTCCATTCACCCCTTTTTCCCTCTCTTCTTTTGCGCTGTTACTGGCAGAAGCCCCCTCCACCGTTCCATATCAGTGACACTGCTACACTCCTTCTGTCCACATTCACCCGTTTTCTCTTGCTTCCTTTCTCTCCATTCCTGGCATCGATTACACTTGATTATCTCTACACATTCATCCTTCTTTTCCTCTCTCCTCTCCATGTCTATCCCTGTAATGCCCCCAGTCCCTATCAGTAGCTCTGTTGCACTTGCTCTCCACATTCACCTCTTATTTTCCCCTCTCCGACCCTTCAGCTGTCTGTCTGCCAGTAATCCATCCTTCTCTCGGCCTCTCCAGTCTAAGCTCAGACTGTTATTCAGATACAAGGCTGATCCTTCAATAACAGCCTAATGAGTGAGTGTGTGTGTGCGTGCGTATGCGTTAGCGTGCGTGGGTGTGTGGGTGTGCTGTAATAACAGATGTTTTATGATGAGGATGTGTGAGTGGTGTTACAGGCGATTATAGTGGTGCCTAATAGAACCGTAAGCAGTGTCTCATTCTAGACTCTAACTGCTGTTCTAACTGCTTCCACTGACCACAGACTGGGCAGTGGAGACTTTTATTCATGTTTGAGCAGCTCCAGATGTCTATAAACATGACTAGAACTCAACAGCCGGCCCTATAGACTGTATATATGTCGCTCTGACCATACGAAGTAGATATGTGCTTTTCAATCTCTAGATTTTCCAATACAAAGTGAAATGAACAAAGTGAAATTAACAAGTGAAATGTTATAAAAGTTCAAGGATTATTTGAAATTGAGGCTAACCAGTTGTGGGAAAGAATGTAATCCATTGAATGCCCCAAAATGACCTTTCATTTTCCTTTACATATTGGTCTCATTAAATCTCATAAATCAGCGCTCTCTGGTTCCCATGGAAATATCTAGTTCTCCTTTCCTATTTGGAGCCTATGGTCTCAATTAGGTCCTCTCAGTCCTAGATCACAGTGTAATTCCACCCTCCTTTCTTATTTTGTATTGCTTTATTTAGACAGTGTGAAACAATTGTGGTGACAGGGCAGGAGGAGAGAGAGTAGGGACGTGGCCACAGGGCTGTGATGTGTGCCTGTAGTGATACCACACACAGTCAACGCTGCTGTTCTTTTATATGCTGTTGATTTAACCGTGCAACCATGACACTAACCATTTAATATTTGTAAATACAGTTATACTTGACATAGCACATTCATGATCTATACGGTAAATCCTATTGTGTACATTACTATGCATACTACCTTCTTCTAATTACTTGATACTTTTATTTGACTTTTTTATTGTTTATATTGATTATTGTACTGCAATGTTGAGGGAGCTAGTACGCAAGCATTTAACTGCACCTTTCATGCATGCTGTTAGCTGTGTACATGACTAATTACATTTGTCCTCACGTTTTCCATGGAATATGGAAGAATTGTTATCAAATAACATTGCAGTGAATTCAAGGGGCAGTCCGAACTGGACTGTAATCTGGGTCTCTACGATTGTTACTGTAGTCTAACAGTGTTGGAGTGAATGTTAGGTGAAACTTATTGACTTAAAGAAAAAGGTCTATTCAGGGTCTTGAGCGTACAGTAGGTTGATGTGAGCGTACAGTAGGTTGACGTGAGCGTACAGTAGGTTGACGTGAGCGTACAGTAGGTTGACGTGAGCGTACAGTAGGTTGACGTGAGCGTACAGTAGGTTGACGTGAGCGTACAGTAGGTTGATGTGAGTGTACAGTAGGTTGACGTGAGCGTACAGTAGCTTGACGTGAGCGTACAGTAGGTTGATGTGAGCGTACAGTAGGTTGACGTGGGCGTACAGTAGGTTGACGTGAGCGTACAGTAGGTTGACGTGAGCGTACAGTAGGTTGACGTGAGCGTACAGTAGGTTGACGTGAGCGTACAGTAGGTTGACGTGAGCGTACAGTAGGTTGACGTGAGCGTACAGTAGGTTGACGTGAGCGTACAGTAGGTTGACGTGAGCGTACAGTAGGTTGACGTGAGCGTACAGTAGGTTGACGTGAGCGTACAGTAGGTTGATGTGAGCGTACAGTAGGTTGACGTGAGCGTAGAGTAGGTTGACGTGAGCGTACAGTAGGTTGATGTGAACGTACAGTAGGTTGACGTGAGCGTACAGTAGGTTGACGTGAGCGTACAGTAGGTTGACGTGAGCGTACAGTAGGTTGACGTGAGCGTACAGTAGGTTGACGTGAGCGTACAGTAGGTTGATGTGAGCGTACAGTAGGTTGATGTGAGCGTACAGTAGGTTGACGTGAGCGTAGAGTAGGTTGACGTGAGCGTACAGTAGGTTGATGTGAACGTACAGTAGGTTGATGTGAGCGTACAGTAGGTTGACGTGAGCGTACAATAGGTTGACGTGAGCGTACAGTAGGTTGATGTGAGCGTACAGTAGGTTGATGTGAACGTACAGTAGGTTGATGTGAGCGTACAATAGGTTGACGTGAGCGTACAGTAGGTTGATGTGAACGTACAGTAGGTTGATGTGAGCGTACAGTAGGTTGACGTGAGCGTACAATAGGTTGACGTGAGCGTACAGTAGGTTGATGTGAGTGTACAGTAGGTTGATGTGAGCGTACAGTAGGTTGATGTGAGCGTACAGTAGGTTGACGTGAGCGTACAATAGGTTGACGTGAGCGTACAGTAGGTTGATGTGAGCGTACAGTAGGTTGATGTGAGTGTACAGTAGGTTGATGTGAGCGTACATTAGGTTGATGCATGATGTAGGAGTATTTGAGTTTGCTGGATTTAGATAGCTACAGGTTGTCTGGGTCTCTCAGCACTATGCATACTGCACATAGTGTACTGCTCAGTACTGTCGGCCATGTTTCTTCTGGGAGAAAATCAGTAGTGCTGCCTCCCCTTTCTAGAGGATTTAGCTTTTCCACACGCACGCACGCACGCACGCACGCACGCACGCACGCACGCACGCACGCACGCACGCACGCACGCACGCACGCACGCACGCACGCACGCACACACACACACACACACACACACACACACACACACACACACACACACACACACACACACACACACACACACACACACAGAGATACATCTATATCCAGGAGCTGCTAAAGGACCAACATATGGAACCATTAGAGGAGTTTACATTACATTACATTCCCCCCCTTTCTCTTTCTATCTGTTCTCTCTATTTATCTCTCATTCCACTTCCCTGCTCCCCAGGGCCTTGAACTAGCTAACATAAATCCTGTGATGAAGGTGTTAGTTAAGATTCACATTGGGGTTCTGAGATCTGCTGTGTGACACACACTATCACACCGTGTCAAGGGAGAGAGAAAGTGAGAGAGAGAGGTTGAGAGAACAGACACCATTGCAAATACAACCCATATTTATTTATTTTCCCTTTTGTAGTTTAACTATTTGCACATCGTTACAACACTGTATATAGACATAATATGACATTTGAACTTTTGTGTAATGTTTACTGTTCATTTGTTATTGTTTATTTCACTTTTGTTTATTACCTATTTCACTGGCAACGTAAACGTACATTTCCCATGCCAATAAAGCCCCTTGAATTTAATTGAGAGAGAGAGAGCGACATAGAGAGAGAGGGAGAGACAGAAAGAAAGAGAGAGAGAGAGAGGGGGAGAGACAGAGAGAAAGAGAGAGAGAGATAGAGAGAGAGGGAGAGAAAGAGATAGACAGAGAGGGAGAGACAGAGAGAGACAGAGAGAAAGAGAGAGAGAGTGGTCAGTCTTTAAATCCCTGTGGAGGTGGAGGTGGAGGTGTGAGTGTTCAGAGTGATGGAAGAGTTCTGTACGGCGACAGGGTGCGTGTAAGGGTGTACTTACTACCTTTATTAGACCAACAGTTCTGTTGTTCAGAACAACAACATAGTTGTCTGATGACTCCAACGGAACGTCTCCCAATTAGATGTTGCCAGAGCCACATATTTAGATTAATATATGACTCTAAGTGTTGTTTTTCCCCTGAGAAAAAGTTGCAAAATTGTCTTCATAATTTTTCCTTATTTATAATCGTGTAATTCATTTGCTAATTCGCTGTGTTTATCGTCGTTTTGGCATGGAAGTTAAAACCTCATTGCATTGGATTCATTAGGCTTTCACTTTCAGTTAGCTTGTGGACCACTGACTTAGTACAGGCCTCCTCTCGCAGATGACGGGACAGGAAAACGTCTATGGGAATCTGGCACTCATAAAAATAGAACATTGAAATATGTGCCTAAGTTATTGTGTTTCTGAAGACTTATGTTTGTGTTATTTCGTAGGACTATTTGTTCATGAGCATCCAGTCTAATCCCCAGTCCCAAAGTGGTTGAAATTCTTCTCAGTGCTCTCTGTGGCAGAGTTCAATGAGTTTGTAATATGTTCCAAGCCAGTTATTTGTATTGGACTAGGAATTCACCCATGGGAGTGCAGATCAATTCATGAATTGCCTGGTATTGAGAAAGAATAAACCCCAACCTAGCTACTCTTCCATCTAGATCAGAAGGATCACATCTGTCACAAAACCTGCTCTTGTGTCAAGAAGCTGCAATGATGTGACTGTAGCGCCCCCTAGTCTTCAGAGGACTGTAAGTACAGCCTCAGAATGACTCCTGCCCTACCAGTCCAGCTTCGGGCAGAAGTTAAACACTCTCTCCTCTCCCACCCTTCCCTCTCTCTGTCTTCTCTCTCATATCCCTGTCCTCTCTCTCCCCCCTCCCTCCTATCTCATTCCACTCTCTTCATCTCTCTAACTCCACTCTCCTTTCTTCCTCCAGGTCAGTCCAGTTGAACGGAGAAAGGTTGTTGATGGTGGACAACGAGACATTTCCAGAGTTGAAGCCTCGGACGCTGCGGGCAGGGAGGACGATAGCCATGCCCCCGATGACCATCGGCTTCTACGTCATCAAGAACATCAACGCTTACGCCTGCCGCAAATAATACTCAGCACACTCCTCCTCACCCTTCACCCCAAATAATACTCAACACACTCCTCCTCACCCTTCACCCCAAATAATACTCAACACACTCCTCCTCACCCTTCACCCCAAATAATACTCAACACACTCCTCTTCACCCTTCACCCCAAATAATACTCAACACACTCCTCCTCACCCTTCACCCCAAATAATACTCAACACACTCCTCCTCACCCGTCACCCCAAATAATACTCAACACACTCCCCCTCACCCGTCACCTCAAATAATACTCAACACACTCCTCCTCACCCTTCACCCCAAATAATACTCAACACACTCCTCCTCACCCGTCACCCTCCCCCCCACACTCCTCCTCACCCTTCACCCTCCCCCCCACACTCCTCACCCTTCACCCTCCCCCCCACACTCCTCCTCACCCGTCACCCCGAAATCCTTCACCCTCCCCCCCACACTCCTCACACCCCTCACCTAATCCCCCTTCCCTCACCCCCTAGCCCTCATCCCTCACCCCTAGCCCTCATCCCTCACCCCCTACACCCACCCCTCACCACCCCCACCATTTCCTAATATCACCACCTCCTCACCCCTCGCTCCACTTATCCTTACTTCCTAGCCATTACTTTCTACCTTCTGGTTCCTTATCACTAGTCCCTGGTCTGACTCTGAAAGGCTTGCTCTTTGTCCAAAACAAGGGTTGCACTGAATACCTTTCAATCGCTCTCTACACCAACTCCCCATGTGCTGTGAGATGGACAGTGATTATTCTACTATGTGATTTTGTATTGTTTTGTGAAAAGGTTATTGAGTTTTGTTATGACAGTACTTCTATGTCAGAAGGTTGTATCATCCTCCAACAAGACTTCTCTTCCATGTCTTTGATCATCAGATCTACTAACGGTCACTCAGCTTTGTATCTGCCAGCAACTCTTCTTGTTTCCCCCGCAAACTCCTTTCAACTCTCTGTTGTTGATACTCACAAACTCCTGGCAGAGGGTTAGACAGAAAGAAGAGAAAACATGGAGAAAACACAACCAGTCAACCGCAGGGCATGTGTTAGCTCCAACAGCCATGTCTGCTGTCTGATTGAATTATCTGTGTGTGTGTGTGTGTGAGTGTGTGTTCCTGCGTGAGTGTGTGTGTGAATACCCCTGCTGATGAGCCTGTCCTTGTCTACCATGTCCATCAGGGAAAACGTTTTATCTTGCTTTCTGAAACAGCTCGGCTTACATCTATAACTAAACGGTTCGTTGGTAATTGGGAATCTCTTTGTGGTATGTCTGTTGTCTGACGGACAGTTTAAGGCAGCGATGCACATCCAGGGCTGGGGAGTAACTGATTACATGTAATCTGATGTATTCTTTTTTTATTAATGTATTCAGTTACATTACCAGCAAAGATATTGTAATCAGATTACAGGTACTTTTGAAAAACTAGATGATTACTTATTGGATTACTTTTAAATTCAGGAAGGATGTTTGTGGAAAAAATACATTATGACACCTTTCTGTTTTCTCAATGACATAAAAAAAAGGCTCAAGTTTAAGTTTGTTCTATCGGAGCAAGTCTGACTACAAGTCATAGACCACTATGATGACACACCAAGGGGGAAGTAATCCAAAAGTAACTGAAAGTAATCAGATTACGCTACTGAGTTTGGGTAATCCAAAAGTAACTTTACTGATTACAATTTTGGACAGGTAACTAGTAACTGTAACAGATTACATTTAAGAAAGTAACCTACCCAACCCCGTCACAGCAGAGTATCCATCTTCAGAAAGAAAAGAAAGGGACAGAGTCGGGTTACTGGTTACTGGTCGGGTCACTGGTTTAATGTTCATTTTTCTGTAATACGAAACAACAAACATTGCATTTACAGTATTTCTCTCTAGCAGCACAGAGCTGGGTCAATATGAACATACAGTATGCAACTGAGAACTTCTTGTTACTCAACCTCCCATTCATATTTCGGAAGCATACTCATCACTACACGTCTAGTCCAATGTACAGTCATATTATGCTGCTAGCTTTTATTATTAAACACTTATTAAAGGGCAATTCCATAACTTTTCAACCTCATTTTCATTATTCACATCACAATACATTGGTCTACATATTTGAAAACGGTACATTTCTACGTTTTGTAGAACAAGTTCTACCCGATGACATCATTAAAAGCTAAAACATTTTACAAACAGTGTTTTTCAAACACTATGAGATTTGTGGTGATGTGGGGAGAAAGAACATGCCCTCCCTCTGGCTAGAAACTCGTTGGAGGTTTAGGTGTTGTTTTTTAAACTTTGAATCCGAAAAGTATTTTTTAGGTCCTTTCTTCTTATCATATTAGCTACAGATCATAGAAACTCACATATGTAGACACTGGTTTGGGACTGGGGATAATGCATATAATGTTGAAAAGTGGCGGAATTGTCCTTTAGGTTTGGATTGTTTTGTACAGAATTCCCTTAGCCGGTGTATCATCATCCTATTTGAATATGTAATGTATATAAAAGTGGGTTAATTACAGAAGATGCGTGCTTGAAGTGTTTACTTACATATCATTGTAATTTAAATCTAATGTATATTTGTATGTAATAATTTTTTATGTTGAGGAAGCAAAATTTAACTCAATGGTACCTTTTGGGTAAGACTGAAACAGAACCCGAAGTCAAATTGAAAATGACGGTACAGTGCATGGTATGTAAGTAGTCTCCAGTGTAACTTCATGGTCATTGTCTTACAAGAGACACTGTACAGTGTATGTATAGGGTTGGGAGAGGTAGATTTTTTATGTGTGTTAAATAGTAATAAGCATATTTTTCCTCCTCTGAATGTGTTTCATAGTTCATGTAGAGTTGTTCATATTTCTTTTTTTTAAATAGCATTATTTTATTGTGTTAAGTGTGCAATTGAGCATAATTTTTTGGTAAAGAAAATATATACAGCGATAATAAAATAATTACAATAACTTTGATTTCCGTTGTGATTCTGCTTTACTTTTGTTTGGGGATTTTGTTGATCTAACAAACCACACATGCAGTAGATTTATGTGCAAATTCCTATTTGGATAATCCTACAGTAGCTACTGTAAGCTACTATAGGCAAAGTAGATCTACTTAGCCCAAATAGTACTGTCTCACGCGCAGCTGCTGTCTGGCTAAAACTATGTGAAAGCAGATTTGTCTACGTCAATAGTATTACTGAATAAATAGCATTAAAATGCCATAGAATTAAATTAACATTCCATCATCTCTGCAAGGTTACTGAGTGTAAATGATTGTCGAGAAAAGAGAGAGGATAGACGAAAAGAGGAAGACGGGATATACAGGACCACATGTTAGTGAGTCAAAAGTGAGAGGATGAAAGGACCGAAAGGTAACAGTAGGAAGCAATCAGAACGCACATCCCTGGAGACACACACATACACAAACTCTTTATTTTTCTTTTCTTTCTTGTCTTTTTTCTTTCTATCCATTCCAGCCGGTGAGTCAACTAACGTATTCTCAAAGAGTGCCGCCCATATCTCCAGTCCCCACGCTGGAGAGCTCACAAAGAGAACCAGGGGTCACACACACAGAAACACACACACACACACACACACACACACACACACGCATACACACACATAAAGCCCCCAGCAGATTTGGGGGCAGCTGGAATCAGGCTTTGCTGTGTTGTGGAGAGGGAGAGTCCTGTCCTGTCAGAGAGAGGTGGAGGGCCAGTGGTTGATGGGAAACATTCGCTAGGCTCGGCCCGACCAAGCTGGGTCAGGGTAAGTCCCCAATGCTTCAGAACCAGGTAAGTTCAGTGTTTCACTACACTGGTCCTTGCCAGAGAGGAAGAGGCGAAGTGAGAAGTTTTACTCCGTCCAAAATCTGTCCACAAAAATAAGCCCACAGACATATGGAGGTCAATGAGAGAATGTCGAATTTGGTCAACAAAAAATGTCATCGATAATTTTCTACATGATACTTATTTGATCAAATATAAGTTTGATAATGGTTAGATTGTTATGAATGCACTGATATAAGGTGACGCACGTGGCATTTTGGCAACTTTACATCAGAATTGTGCCTGTTTTAATAGAGATAGATAGAGGACTTTTAGCATGGATGATGCCATTGAGGGCTCCCACCATTTTAAAGTAGTCAACTGGGTGGGGATTCCTATGAGTTGGGCGCAGTCAGCCGATGAAGAAGAAGAAAATGGACTACTTTAAAAGGGTTATAGCCTCAATGGTGCTGCCCATGCTGTTCCAGATGTAATAATGACACAGATATAAAAATGAGTCCTCTATCTATGGCCTGTTGTTCACATGCATATCTGCCCTCTCATTGGCTACATTTGAGTCATTTAGCAGACGCTCTTATCCAGAGCAACTTACAGAAACAATTAGGGTTAAGTGCCTTGCTCAAAAGCACATCGACAGATTTGTGTTCACCTTGTTGGGTCAAGGATTTGAACCAGCAACTTTTTGGTAACTGGCCCAACGTTCTAACTGCTAGGTCTCACCTGATCTCGCCTCGTTCTGCCTGCCTTCCATCTTTGAGGACATGTATTTCCATTGCTAGAGCTGTCACTTGACTATCTTGTCAATATAATAGACAATATTTGTTCTTGCACATTTTTGTTCCAGTCCTATACCAGCACACCTGATATAACTACTCAACTAATTATCAAGGCCTTGAGAGGAGAGGGTTTGTATGGGCTGTGGTGGGCTAGCAGCGGACCATAAACCAGACACAGTACTGTTGAGAGTTTACGCTGCTGTGAAACAAATATGATATCTATTATTTTCTTTTAGGTGACGAGGTCTACCCAGTGAAGCTTGTCAGAGCCGGCCTTGAGTACAACAGTATGTGGTGTTCAAATACTTGTTGAACATTGTACTTTTTTGTTGAATATTTAGAAATTGTGACATTGTGTTGGCAGTCCTTCAAGAGTCATGAACCTAATCACTGAGCTGGCGTTATGTACAGAATTGTGACTTCATATAAATATCACAGACCTGTTCAGAAATTAGCCTGAAGAACCCAGTCTCCATCCCACATATGGTTCATCTTAAAAGGGCCAACCTGGTTTACTTTTAAACAGAGTACCAGACTCAGTCACACTTGGTTAATTTAGCCAGTGGTCCTGGTAAAAGAAAGAGGGGTTCTGTCTCTCTCTCTTTGTGCATGTTTTGGTCTGAAGGCCACAGTATATGTATCCACAATCAGCCCTTAAATCATCAAAGCACTTCACTCAACTTAATAAGGACCCTTTATTTGTGCAAAATTAAGTGAACCACACACACAAGCAAGAATATGCATGCATGCACAAATGTACGCACCCACACCCACACACACACATACACACACACACACAAAGGAGAGAGAAAAGCACACTGATCTCCGGAAACACGTTCAAAGTGAAAACTGGACTGGAGTTTCTCAGGAAAACAACATCAGAGAGATTTCACAGTTCATTTGATTACAACTCCCAAGACCTGATCCTCATGATGTAGTCTGTCACACATACAGGGATGAACTGACACAAACAACTGTCTCTGCCAAACACATACACATATGTTTATGCCAAGAACATGGCTTTTTAGAGTTCAACACTTTGTATTTCTCATGGCTGAATTCATTGAATAAAATAATGAAGTGCACAAAGGAAACAGTGCTGAACAGAAAAGACTTCACAGAGTAAGAAATATTGTCTGTAGAGTGCTGAAGTGAACATTAAACCTAGAGCTCATGAACGGATGTAAGTGTTTATGTGTTGCCCTTCCAGATCTGATTCTGATCCATCCAACCCATACTTCTGAACTGACGCTCTGACCATTTAGCAGAATCTTATACAGTGCTCTCATCAGGAAATTCTGGGAAACTTTTGTTTGGACAGCTCAGCTTCTTCTAAACCAGTACTTTGTGATAATAACCTCTGTGCGCCGTTTCTTTTGACCCAATCTGATGGTGGCGCGGTTTAGTACACTACACCGTTGTTCTGGATACCTTTGTTCTGGATACCGTTGTTCTAGATACCTTTGCGTGACAGCGACTCTTTAACAGAGGTAGCTGTAACCATACCCTGGCTAACTCTGTTTATACTCTGTGTTCCATTTTGAAAAACACACACACAAATATGTGCGCGTGCGCACACGCACGCACACACACACACACACACGCACGCACGCACGCACGCACGCACGCACGCACGCACGCACGCACGCACGCACGCACGCACACACACACACACACACACACACACACACACACACACACACTGTTTATACGCTGTGATCCATTTTGAAACATGTAAGGATTTCTGCAGGCCCCTTTGCTATGTTTACTCTGTGTATACAGTAGTCAGCTTAAAAAAAACTTCCATGAACGTCCAGCCGCTGGAAACTGATTGTACAGATTAGTAGCTAGACCCAGAAACATGAATGGTCTGCCAGAACCCAAACTCAGACTATTCAGAGTATTCTAGAATGTCCCCACAGGCGCAGATTTGTTCTGCCCATTAATTTATAACCTTTTAAGATCCTATTTTAAGGAATAAGGAACATTCCAAAATTCCACAAGATCTTCATTTGTGTGTGTGTGTGTGTGTGTGTGTGTGTGTGTGTGTGTGTGTGTGTGTGTGTGTGTGTGTGTGTGTGTGTGTGTGTGTGTGTGTGTGTGTGTGTGTGTGTGTGCGTACGTGTGTTTCTTTTTACTTTGCTCAAAGATAGTTGCATAATCAGGGTTACATTTGTATAACTCTGAACATCCTTTCTAATAATAATGATGTGCCTGTCTTGACAATGAAACAGATGATTCTGCTCAATATGTAGGCTAGGCTACTTATCTCATGTGATACAATAATGTAGGCCTATGACTCTCACAAGGAAGTAAGTGAATGACACATGAAATTTCTCTCCATGCACACACGTATGTACGCACGCACGCACGCACGCACGCACGCACGCACACATACACCACACACACACAACACCATAATACATTCAATGAATACCAGATCATTACAACTGTGTCAGAATCAAGCGCTTTAGTCTAGTCTTCAGCACATGACTTTAACTCACCTAATTATCTACCCCCAATGAAAGGATTACCCTTTCACCGTCAGGGAACCAACGTCAAAACTAAACACTGATCTCCAGTCAGTTTTACTTTTACCTTCGCCGTTTCTAAGAGAACGCATCAGGAGGGAAAACTGATCATAGACCTGCGTTTAATTTAGAGTCATATTTCTAGGAGGAGCTTAGCTTCCGCTGTTAAAGCGCTGTTAGTGTCACATGATTCGGCTCCAAGTTTCACCACGGAAGCTGAGTTGAGAAATGTTGCGTTAGAGTTTCAAAGTATGATCGTTTATAATCGGAAAGCTAAGGGTTTCGAACGAAGAGGGACATTTTAACAACATCTGATTAAACTGGTGGAACTCACGGAGGGGTAAATATGATGCATAACTGATTGGCCACAGGTAAGTTACTTTGTGTAACATGTTGTTATTATCATAGCCTACTGATGGGTGCAAGAATATCCTAATAGAAATTAATTGTGTAAAATATATATTTTTCACGTTGAATATGCCTATAGAATAGGCTAATGTCAGCTATGTGCATGACATATTTATAATGTTATTGTATGCGTTAGAAGGCAAACTTCGAAGTCCCATATGGGTAAACGCTATATTCTACGTTGCGCTACCCCTGTGATGCGTTGGGGTCCGACCTGTCAGCCATGCATTGGTGATCACTGAAGACAATCCGCATAGTCTGGATGTTTGACTCGTGCTGCATAATAGGGTTTGTCAAGGCTTGGTGCTCTTCTTATTTATCATGCTCTTCATCATATGACCACTCTACAAATGCATTTATCAGAGAATGAATTACATTATGAGTCCAGTAGAAAATTGGAAGTGGTTTGTCCTCTTCATGTATTGCACATACATTGTTGATATGATAATAACTTATGTTATTCCCTCATACCAGCTATGTAAGTAGAGCCAGTTACAGCAACACTGTTATTCTGTTTTCCAAGATAATACAAATGATTAATCACAAATGTGGTAACTCTATTATAAATCTATCTTTGCATGTAGGCTCATTTCTATCCAATTGCAGTGTAATGTTGTTCCGTGGTTTCCTGTAATATGGCAAAAAATGAGCTTCTTACGAATAATTTGCTTAGCCTATTTAAGGGCTGTGTGTATTGCAAAGAACGTTTCAAACTGTAACAGACTGTGACTTGCCTAGTTAAATAAAACATTTAATAAAACCTGCATATTCTGCAGATGACAACAGTGCTGTTATGGTTGGTTGCTACAGATAAGATCCCACTATGAAGTGTCTGCTGATAGCCAGCGAGAGCGCTGAGGTCCTCTTCTATTGGACAGACCCAGAGTTTGAACTCAACATCCAGGAGCAGTATGGAGCATCACAGGAAGAGGGGGAGAAGGTAAGACGGGAGCGGGCGAGGGATACAGGATGGTTCAAGTCGTCTTGTCTATTACATAAATATAGAAGCAATGATAGCATATTGCATATATGGATTAACCCAAATATCCCCAGTGACCTCATTCATATCACGTTTCTGTGACTTGCTGAACTCTCTGGTCTGTCCGGCAGGGGTTGTAGACATGTTGACTGGTTCATGTAGTACCATAATCCCTCATGGTCATTCCAGAGCAGAGAATTGGGGTTATGATGAGAGATTCCGGTGGAGGATATGGTTGAGTGTCTCTTTCCATCCCTCCCAGCCACCAGCATTTGAGGACAGCATCAACACTCTGTTTGCCCCCATCATCATCTCCTGCAGTACCATGGTGGACAGACTGGGAGACAGCTATACATCCTTTAGTACTGAGAACAACCACACCTATGTGCTACATCAGGTAATACACACACACACACACACACACACAGGAAACTAATGTTGCGTCATGACACAAAAACACGTCAACAGATACAGGGCAATTTGTGAGAGAACTATGCCCATAGTAAAGAATGGTCATAAAATAAGTGTAGGTGAGAGTGTGGTAAGTTAAGCCAACCTTGTTTCTAGGAAACCATATATAAAATGAATACATTGACCATATATTTAGGAAGAGGTCATCATTTCATGGAGTCTGTGAAGGAAGAAACCACATGGAAAAAGTGGTAAGCAATACCAAAAAATGTATTTTCACCAAATACAAATTCATTTATCGGTTAGAGGTTTGGTGATGCTTGTATCTACACCAAAGTAGATACTTTTAAGATTTTTCTATACATCAGTTGGGGTCTATATGAGGTCTCAAACTTAGCATGAAAGTGCATTCTTGTAACTGTGTGGGCTTATATAGTCAAAATATTTGCCTTGGGTTAAGTTTAGCAAATGGTTGCGCTAATGGCAAGTTGAGCAAATTGAAGTGTTTTCTTCCCAGGCGTTGGGATATGAGGTAACAACAGGGCCTGGCCTATGTTACAAGTGTTTTAAAAAGTACAAAGTGTTTGTTAGGTGTTACGCCTGTGTTACAATATGATTAAAATACAAAAAAGTAATTGGGTTGGAATAAAGATAGACATGGTTTTAAAAAGGTAGTGTTAATATTTAATTCAGTACAGAAATGTGTAGGTGGCTTAATTTACCCTGTCCCGCAACTAAACTTACACCATACCAATGGTAAATTGTACTATTTAATGAAGCTGTCAGTTGAGGACTTGTGAGGCGTCTGGCGTCTTTCTCAAACTAGACACTCTAATGTACTTGTCCTCTTGCTCAGTTGTGGACCGGGGCCTCCCACTCCTCTTTCTATTCTGGTTAGAGCTGTTCTGTGAAGGGAGTAGTACACAGCGTTGTACGAGATCTTCAGTTTCTTGGCAATTTCTCACATGGAATAGCCTTCATTTCTCAGAACAAGAATAGACTGACATGTTTCAGAAGAAAGTTATTATTTTCTGGCCATTTTGAGCCTGTAATCGAACCCACAAATGTTGATGCTCCAGATACTCAACTAGTCTGAAGAATGTCCGTTTTATGGCTTCTTTAATCAGAACAACAGTTTTCAGCTGTGCTAACATAATTGCAAAAGGGTTTTCTAATGATCAATTAGCCTTTTAAAATTATAAACTTGGATTAGCTAACACAACGTGCCATTGGAACACAGGAGTGATGGTTGCTGATAATGGGCCTCTGTACGCCTATGTAGATATTCCCTTAAAAATCTGCAGTTTCCAGCTACAAAAGTAATTTACAACATTAACAATGTCTACACTGTATTTCTGATCAATTTGATATTATATTAATGGACAAAAAATGTGCTTTTCTTTCAAAAACAAGGACATTTCTATGTGACCCCAAACTTTTGAATGGTAGTGTATGTACCTACAGTATCTTTGTTAGAAAGAATATTATATATACTAAATCAAAACTTACCCCACTCTCCCCTACAACTCATTTGACCGCATAAGCCACTCAATTACAGTTCCTCTACTGTGCTGTAGTAAAAGTGAAAGCCTGCTGTCCAGTAAAGCTTCACATCATGTGAGCCTGCCAGAACCTCGCAGTAGTCATGGGATCAGACTGTGTGGCTCTGTAAATGGGTTAAGATGACGTGGCCAATAGCCAACAGCAGTTCCATTCAGACCAAATGACTCGGTACCTTTTCTGCTCCTAGCCCCTACGCCTTCCGGTGTTCACGGATCTCAAAGGACGAGATAGTTGTTAGCCATGTGAGTCTTCCAACATACTAAGAGGAGCGTCCTCCATATTCCTTACACCAATCCAAGCCTCTCAGTTGTGTTAATAAAGAGCTTGGGACGTGTAGTATGTGTGTGTGAATCGGAACTGATTAGGGGTGATTGAGTGATTGATTATTTGATTGATGGAAATATTGACTGATTGACAGTTTGAGGAGTGTCTGTACATCGCTGTGAACGGAGACCAAGAAGAGGGCGAGGAGGATCTGAAGAGGAAGATTTACGTGATGAAGAAGATGATTGAGGTCCAATTCGGCATGGTTACCCTCAGCAGCACCCTGATCAGGAAAGAGTATGACATGACTCTTACCTTATGAAGTTCATTAGATCTGTGTTTGTGTGTGACAGATGGACTTGTGTCCTAATGGGCTGTGTGGTTTCTCTCCAGGCTGCGTCCTCAGGACACAGAGCAGAGGACCAATCTATGGAAATATCTACAGAGCCTCCTGGAGACCTACAGCCGCCTTCGAGAGCAGGACCAGAGCTTTTTAGTAGAGGTACTGTAGAATTAAGCAATATGGCCAGATGGGGTGTGGTATATGACCAATATTGTCACGCCCTGGCCTTAGTTATCTTTGTTTTCTGTATTATTTTAGTTAGGTCAGGGTGTGACATGGGGGATGTTTGTGTGTGTTTGTCTCATCTAGGGTGTTTGTATTGTCTAGGTTTTTTTTGTAGAGTTCATGGGGTTGTGTTCAGTGTAGGTGTTTAGGTAAGTCTATGGTTGCCTAGATTGGTTCTCAATTAGAGACAGCTGTCTATCGTTGTCTTTGATTGGGAGCCATATTTAGGCAGCCATAGTCATTAGGTAGGTTGTGGTTAATTGTCTATGTCTTGAAGTTAGTTGCTTGTGTCTGCACTTTCGTTTGATAGCGTCACGGTCGTTTGTTGTTTTGTCTAGTTTGTATTAGTGTTCGTGTTCATTTCTTCTTCTATTAAAAAGAAGATGTATTTATATCACGCTGCGCCTTGGTCCTCTCTTTCACCTAACGAAAATATAAATAAATATACCACAGCAAAGGGATGTTCTTAATCACGACGCAATGCGGAGTGCCTGGATACAGCCCTTAGCTGTGGTATATTGGCTATATACCATAAACCCCTGAGGTGCCTTATTGCTATTATAAACTGGTTACCAATGTAATTAGAGAAGTAAAAATGTATGTTTTTGTCATACCCGTAGTATACGTCTGATATCCCACGGCTGTCAGGCAATCAGCATTCAGGCCTCGAACCACCCAGTTTATAATGTGGAGGAAATTGTACTGTAAACTGTGCTTTACTGTACTCACTATTTTTCCCCAATGGGGAAATGTAGTTTTGACCTACACGGCAACAGACAGTACCAGTCAAAAGTTTGGACACACCTACTCATTCAAAGGTTTCTCTTTATTTTTACTATTTTCTACATTGTAGAATAATAGTGAAGACGTCAAAACTATGAAATAACAGATATGGAATCATGTAGTAACCCAAAAAGGGTTAAACAAATCAAAATATATTTTATGTTTGAGATTCTTCAAAGTAGCCACCCTTTGCCTTGATGCCATCTTTGCGCACTCTTGGCATTCTCTCAACCAGTTTCATTCATACATTGAAGAATCTCAAATATAAAATATAGTTTGATTTGTTTAACACTTTTTGGTTACTACATGATTCCATATGTGTTATTTCATAGTTTTGATGTCTTCACTATTATTATACAATGTGGAAAATAGTAAAAATAAAGAAAAACCTTTGAATGAGTAGGTGTGTCCAAACTTTTGACTGGTACTGTATATACAACGTATGTCTCTGTCTCCCTCCATCAGGCAGTAGAGAGGTTGATCCATCCTACTCTATGTGAACAATGTATAGAGTTTCTGGAGCGTCGCTTGGTGCAGCAGATCAACAGTAGTGTGGAGAGAGCAGGAGAGGAGGTCCTCCATGCATTCATACTGGTGCACACCAAACTACTAGCCTTCTATTCCAGGTTACTGCCCATTACTATTAAGACCAAACTATTAGCCTTCTATTCCAGGTTACTGTCCATTACTATTAAGACCAAACTAGTAGCCTTCTATTCCAGGTTACTGTCCATTACTATTAAGACCAAACTAGTAGCCTTTTACTCCACATTACTGTCCATTACTATTCACACAAAACTACAAGCTTTCTACTCCAGGTTACTGTCCATTACTATTCACACAAAACTATAAGCTTTCTACTCCAGGTTACTGTCCATTACTATTCACACAAAACTATAAGCTTTCTACTCCAGGTTACTGTCCATTACTGTAACGTCACTTTTTCACATAATGAAGAACATTTTCACATAATATGACATTGCAAATCACGTACAGAAGGAGGTACCTCTGAATCAGGGTTGGGGTCAATTCAGGAAAATAGGTAATAAACTGAAATTCCATTTCAGTTCCATTCATTTTCAATGCTTTCTCAATAAACTGAAAAGGAGGAGCTATTTCAAAAAAAATTACATTTCTGAATTTTAAATTCAAATTACTTCCTGAATTGAGTAACTTGAATTGACCCCAAACCTGCTCTGAATACCTTTCTATCCACCCCTCTCCTCTCCCCCACAGTCGTAACGCTAGTACCCTCACCTCGTCTGACCTGCTTGCTCTTATCGTCATGGTGCAGAACATGTATCCTAGCAACATCGACCTGGAGGATACTGCCCCCGAGGTAGGAGCACTGAGAGTGAAAGAAGAAGAATAACATATTCATCTGTCTGAATGCTTCTGAAGTTTAATGGCTGTGTGGTGTGTGTGCAGGATGTGGAGAACACCTCAGCCCCAGATATATTCTACACTCCAGAGCCTTCCCCTACTAATAGGGACTCAGGGACTGACAGGGACTCCGTTAATTCAGGTAGGTGTCTGTGCCGTGCTCTGCCATTTTTTGCCCTTGTGGCTCGGTGCAGTGATATGCTATACTTCCACTGCCTTTGGTTCAACTCACTAACCCTCTGCTCGCTCTCTTTGCAGGCAGGCATGAAGAGAGCAGGCATGAAGAGAGCTCTCATGTGGGCAGCGGTACTCCTGTGTTCCAGTTTTTGGATCCAGACATTCAGGTGAGCTTGGGGGGGGGGGGTGTACAGTCATGGCCAAAAGTTTTGAGAATGACACAAATATTAGTTTTCACAAAGTCTGCTGCCTCAGTGTCTTTAGATATTTTTGTCAGATGTTACTATGGAATACTGAAGTATAATTACGAGCATTTCACAATTGTCAAAGGCTTTTATTGACAATTACATGAAGTTGATGCAAAGAGTCAATATTTGCAGTGTTGACCCTTCTTTTTCAAGACACCTGCAATCCGCCCTGGCATGTTGTCAATCAACTTCTGGGCCACATCCTGACTGATGGCAACCCATTCTTGCATAATCAATGCTTGGAGTTTGTCAGAATTTGTGGGGTTTTGTTTGTCCACCCACCTCTTGAGGATTGACCTCAATTTCACAATGGAATTAAGGTCTGGGGAGTTTCCTGGCCATGGACCCAAAATATCAATGTTTTGTTCCCCGAGCCACTTAGTTATCACTTTTGCCTTATGGCAAGGTGCTCCATCATGCTGGAAAAGGCATTGTTCGTCACCAAACTGTTCCTGGATGGTTGGGAGAAGTTGCTCTCGGAGGATGTGTAGGTACCATTCTTTATTCATGGCTGTGTTCTTAGGCAGAATTGTGAGTGAGCCCACTCCCTTGGCTGAGAAGCAACCCCACACATGAATGGTCTCAGGATGCTTTACTGTTGGCATGACACACGACTGATGGCAGCGCTCACCTTGTCTTCTACGGCCAATTTTTTTCCCGGATGCCCCAAACAATCGGAAAGGGGTTTCATCAGAGAAAATGACTTTACCCCAGTCCTCAGCAGTCCAATCCCTGTAACTTTTGCAGAATGTCAGTCTGTCCCTGATGTTTTTCCTGGAGAGAAGTGGCTTCTTTGCTGCCCTTCAGGCCATCCTCCAAAAGTCTTCGCCTCACTGTGCGTGCAGATGCCCTCACACCTGCCTGCTGCCATTCATGAGCAAGCTCTGTACTGTTGGTGCCCCGATCCCGTAGCTGAATCAACTTTAGGAGACAGTCCTGGCGCTTGCTAGACTTTCTTGGGCGCCCTGAAGCCTTCTTCACAACAATTGAACCGCTCTCCTTGAAGTTCTTGATGATCCGATAAATGGTTGATTTAGGTGCAATCATACTGGCAGCAATATCTTTGCCTGTGAAGCCCTTTTTGTGCAAAGCAATGATGATGGCACATGTTTCCTTGCAGGTAACCATGTTTGACAGAGGAAGAACAATGATTCAAGCACCACCCTCCTTTTTGAAGCTTCCAGTCTGTCGAACTCAATCAGCATGACAGTGATCTCCAGCCTTGTCCTCGTCAACACTCACACCTGTGTTAACAAGATAATCACTGACATGATGTCAGCTGGTCCTTTTGTGGCAGGGCTAAAATGCAGTGGAAATGTTTTTTTGGGATTCAGTTCATTTGCATGGCAAAGAGGGACTTTGCAATTAATTGCAATTATTCATCTGATCACTCTTCATAACATTCTAGAGTATATGCAAATTACCATCATACAAACTGAGGCAGCAGACTTTGTGAAAATTAATATTTGGAGCATTCTCAAAACTTTTGGCCATGACTGTATACTATGACGCAAGTTAGATATACTCAGGGTTTTCTAAAGCTGGCCAGCTTCAGTTAGATGAACATTCCATTTCAGGCTTCATCCATGTTACGAACGTGGATGTTGATCGTGCAAATGATATGTAACAACACCCTGAGCGTATTGGATGAAACACCAATACAAATCTAACAGCACAAAAAAATAGATAAGCAAGTTCCTCATGGGTGATTTTTCATTATAGGATAGGCATTTGTTGCTGTCTAGCTGTGGCGCATGTAGGGAAGCAAAACTTAAGTGGTCAAAACCATTCATCTTGGGGCAACGGGGGAGCAGGGTTGCAAAATGCAATCATATCATTTTATAAAATTGTCTTTTTTTTTCAATTAACAAATTATCCATTGTATTATGATAATTATCTGGTAAGAAAGTGGAGGTGCACAAACATAAGTATGCACCTCCTATTTTAATTTGCTCCATGGCTCAGGCGCCCAAATGGACATTGAGACTTGTGAAGAGGAAGAACTTTTCAGGAGTTACTGAGTAATAAACATGCCATGCTGGTGGGTGGTAACATTCAAATAAAGCCCAGCCCTGAAAAGTATTTATTTGCACGTCATCTCATTGGGGAAACGCACAGCATTGAACCGATTTCCGGAGCCAAGATGGCGTCGCTGTGAGAGGGATTGTTTTCTCAATTGTCCCAGCAACTTTGAGGGTTAGGTGGTTAACAGTCTAATATTGGCTATCAATGTAGCAAGAAACTAACTATAACTTGTTTTAGCTACATATGGCAAGTTTAGAGTTTGTGTCAAGTTGAATGGGAAAAACACGACAGGAAAACAAGAAAAGATGGAATATCCAAGCCTCACAGAAGACTGCAGGCATGCTAGCTAGCTAGGACGAGAGCCAGAGCAGCATGGATACACAAGATGTCGCTAGCTCAAGCAAGAGAAAGAACAAGACGGTCCAGGAAGAGATCCTTGCAACCTCTTTACCTCTGACCCCAATTAAAAATCCACAGGAGAAAAAAGTGAAAGAGGACTGCAATCCAGACCCTGACTACTAAACAAGATGCCACGTTCTCCAAAGTGTCCATCATAGAGCGGGCTAATGAAGAAACATCAAAGAAGATTGATAATTTGTCAGAGACTGTTCGCCAGCTTGACACAGTTGTGAGCGAGAACAAGGAAAATATAACGTTCCTAGAGAACGAGCTGAAGAAACTGCAATCCCCAAATAATGAGCTGTGTGAGAATGTAGCTGAACTTCAACGGTACTCTCGCAAGTGGAATCTGAAAATCCAAGGTGTAAAAGAGGTAGAGGGAGAGGACATTAGGGAAGCAGTCATTAATATCCTGGGAAAGGTGGCTCCGTGCATCAAAGACAAGCTAAGAAACGTGATCGACGTGGTTCATCTACTTGGGAAACGAAGATCTGATGGACCCCCTCGCAATGTCATCCTGCGGTTCACTATGCACCACTACAGGGACATCATCTTGTAAATGGCCAAAGGTAACAAGTTTCTGGACAAGAAGAAGCTCCGCATCAAAGAGGCTCTGATACCGCAGGATCAGACTGCCAGGGAGAAACTGTGGCCAATTATACAGAAAACACGACAAGAGGGAAAGAAGGCTGGATTCAAGGGCACACACGCGTTCACCGAAGGAAGAAAGATTACTGGCTAGCTCTGACATGAACCACACTTGAACTGTGAGTACTGCCAAAAGTACATTTACTGTACTGACACGAGTAAATTTACAGTTCAATCTACAATTTATGAACACTTTTCTGTCTGATTAACCCTCTCAAGGTTTACTATTTGTTTTATTGTTCACATTACTACATCTGTCTAGTTTGTGTCTCTTTATTTTTTAATGCAGGAGTTTGTTTTCAACTCTTTTAATATCGTTAGCCTGAATGCTAGGGGTTTGAGAGATCTTACAAAAGAAAGCAGGAGTTTATAGTTTATATTGTAATGCAGATTTAGTTTTTCTTCAGGAAACTCATTTGTGTAAAGTGACTTCAAATTTTGTTTTTTACCCCCTTTTTCTCCCCAATTTCGTGGTATCCAATTGTTAGTAACTACTATCTTGTCTCATCGCTACAACTCCCGTACGGGCTCGGGAGAGACGAAGGTCGAGAGCCATGCGTCCTCCGAAACACAACCCAACCAAGCCGCACTGCTTCTTAACACAGCGCGCAGCCAACCCGGAAGCCAGCCGCACCAATGTGTCGGAGGAAACACAGTGCACCTAGCGACCTGGTCAGCGTCCACTGCGCCCAGCCCGCACAGGAGTCGCTAGTGCGCGATGAGATAAGGATATCCCTACCGGCCAAACCCTCCCTAACCCGGACGACGCTAGACCAATGTGCGTCGCCCTATGGACCTCCCGGTCACGGCCGGCTGCGACAGAGCCTGGGCTCGAACCCAGAGTCTCTGGTGCACTGCGATGCAGTGCCTTAGACCACTGCGCCACCCGGGAGGCCCAAATAAGACCCTTTTAGCCCAACATACCAGAAAATTACAGGATTTACGCAACAAACACTCAGAGGCTTTTCTAATTCTCTCAGGAGATTTTAGCGAAACACCTGATGACTCTGCTGATAATTTTTACTCCTAGAATGAGTCAAAGCTCTCAAAATAACAATATCATTACAACATTATGCAATGATCTCTCTGTTGATGATGCCTGGTGTTATTTCAATCCGGATGCAAAGGGTTATACCTGGATCAACCAAACTATGTCACGAAAATCTAGAATAGATTTATTCCTAATTTTCCCCTTTACAGTTTGTTATAGATGTAGATCATCAGTTGGCTACCTTTTTCTGATCATCATTTAATTTCCCTGAATTTACAAGCTACTAAAAATTCTAAAGGTATTTGAGGATATTGGAAATTAAACAACACACTTCTTAAAGATCCTATTTTTATTGGAAACATCAAATCGTTAGCCAAATATATTTTTGTATGAAAAGACTTGGGTCATGGAAGTAGATGGAATTCTTTAATAGAAAGTCAGAGTTGTAGCCATTAAACGTGCCAAAGAGCTGAAGCACCTGAAGAACCTTTTAGAGAAAAAGATTTGATGAGCAAGCTTGACAGTTTTTATGAATCTATCTCAAGAAGAAGAGTTTGTATTTAAATCTTTACAACTAGAATTCGAACAGCTTTACACGGATCTGGCAAATGGTGCTTTTGTCAGATCAAGAGCTAAATGTATTGAAGAGGGGGAAAGAAACACCAGTTTTTTTTTTTTGCATTTGAAAAGAGAAACAACAAAAGAAAAATCTATAACGGCACACAAAATGAATGATGTATTATGTAAAGATCCCATTACAATATCAACATTTGTCAATTCCTTTTATGAAAACCTTTACAACTCACAATTTCAGGAAGATGGTTGTGAAAGCTTAAATTTGCCACATTCAGAGTTATGGCCCTGTAATTGAGGATGATTTCCACTCAGTTTGCAATTCACCTGTTTCAATCAAAGAAATTAGAGAGGCTCTGAATTCAATGAAAAAAGGGAAATCACCTGGCGCTGATGGCCTGTCAGTTGAATTCTATAGACAGCTTTGGGAGTTACTAGAAGACCCTATTATTTATACACTGCTCAAAAAAATAAAGGGAACACTTAAACAACACAATGTAACTCCAAGTCAATCACACTTCTGTGAAATCAAACTGTCCACTTAGGAAGCAACACTGATTGACAATAAATTTCACATGCTGTTGTGCAAATGGAATAGACAAAAGGTGGAAATTATAGGCAATTAGCAAGACACCCCCAAAAAAGGAGTGATTCTGCAGGTGGTGACCACAGACCACTTCTCAGTTCCTATGCTTCCTGGCTGATGTTTTGGTCACTTTTGAATGCTGGCGGTGCTCTCACTCTAGTGGTAGCATGAGACAGAGTCTACAACCCACACAAGTGGCTCAGGTAGTGCAGTTCATCCAGGATGGCACATCAATGCGAGCTGTGGCAAAAAGGTTTGCTGTGTCTGTCAGCGTAGTGTCCAGAGCATGGAGGCGCTACCAGGAGACAGGCCAGTACATCAGGAGACGTGGAGGAGGCCGTAGGAGGGCAACAACCCAGCAGCAGGACCGCTACCTCCGCCTTTGTGCAAGGAGGTGCACTGCCAGCGCCCTGCAAAATGACCTCCAGCAGGCCACAAATGTGCATGTGTCTGCATATGGTCTCACAAGGGGTCTGAGGATCTCATCTCGGTACCTATTGGCAGTCAGGCTACCTCTGGCGAGCACATGGAGGGCTGTGCGGCCCCACAAAGAAATGCCACCCCACACCATGACTGACCCATCGCCAAACCGGTCATGCTGGAGGATGTTGCAGGCAGCAGAACGTTCTCCACGGCGTCTCCAGACTCTGTCACGTCTGTCACATGTGCTCATGTGCTCAGTGTGAACCTGCTTTCATCTGTGAAGAGCACAGGGCGCCAGTGGCGAATTTGCCAATCTTGGTGTTCTCTGGCAAATGCCAAACGTCCTGCACGGTGTTGGGCTATAAGCACAACCCCCACATGTGGACGTCGGGCCCTCATACCACCCTCATGGAGTCTGTTTCTGACCGTTTGAGCAGACACATGCACATTTGTGGCCTGCTGGAGGTCATTTTGCAGGGCGCTGGCAGTGCACCTCCTTGCACAAAGGCGGAGGTAGCGGTCCTGCTGCTGGGTTGTTGCCCTCCTACGGCCTCCTCCACGTCTCCTGATGTACTGGCCTGTCTCCTGGTAGCGCCTCCATGCTCTGGACACTACGCTGACAGACACAGCAAACCTTTTTGCCACAGCTCGCATTGATGTGCCATCCTGGATGAACTGCACTACCTGAGCCACTTGTGTGGGTTGTAGACTCCGTCTCATGCTACCACTAGAGTGAGAGCACCGCCAGCATTCAAAAGTGACCAAAACATCAGCCAGGAAGCATAGGAACTGAGAAGTGGTCTGTGGTCACCACCTGCAGAATCACTCCTTTTTTGGGGGTGTCTTGCTAATTGCCTATAATTTCCACCTTTTGTCTATTCCATTTGCACAACAGCATGTGAAATTTATTGTCAATCAGTGTTGCTTCCTAAGTGGACAGTTTGATTTCATAGAAGTGTGATTGACTTGGAGTTACATTGTGTTGTTTAAGTGTTCCCTTTATTTTTTTGAGCAGTGTATGTTTTAAGATTGCATCGAAAATGGTGAAACGGTCTCCACTATGAAAGGGCCTTATTTCACTGATTCCGAAGACCCTTCTCTCATTGACAATTGGAGACACAATTACTTTATTAAATATTGATTACAAATTGATTGCTCTGGTTTATGCCAAAATATTAAAGAAAGGAATTACATACCATTATAAATGAGACTCAAACAGGATTTATGAAAGGCCGTCACATAACCTCCAACAATCGTTTAGTCTTGCACCTTTTAGATTATTCAGATGCAATTGATTCAGATGGTGGTGTTTTATTTCTGGACTTCTGTAAAGCCTTTGACACAATTGAACATACATTTTTCTTTCGGCCTCTTAAACTTTTTGGTTTCGGTGAAAATTGTATCAAAGTTATTCGCATGTTTTACAAAGATATAAATAGTTCTGTGATACTAAACCTTAATTGTGTACATCCAAAAGATTCAGTATCAACAGAAGTATACGACAGGGATGCCCAATTTTGCCCTTTTTTATTAATTTTAGTAGTGGAACGCATTATCTCTAGATATTCTGAATAATGCATATCTGCATATTTTTAACAGAGAATAATGCATATCCCTTTTTAACAGAGAATAATGCATATCCCTTTTTAACAGAGAAATCTAAATTTACCAACTGGCTGACGATACTACTCTTTTTTTCTTTTTTTAAGACAAAGACCAGGTCGCCCATGCCCTTAATGCTATCACTGCATTCTCTATTGCATCTGGATTAAAACTGAACGTTTCTAAATGTGAAATGTTTATATGACTGATGATAAAGAAATATAAAATATTCCTTTAAAGGACTGTGTTAAATATTTAGGAATACATCTATCAAAAAACCACTTAGTCAGACAACATATACATTTCTCTCCTAAAATTAAGAAAACCAAGAAAATAGTTAATAGTTTGCTACAAAGGGATCTTTCTATACTTGGGAGAAGGCTTCTGTCCAGGGCAGAGGGACTGTCTTGCTTTGTGTACCCCTCATCATCTTTATTTGTAAAACGATCAACAAGACCTTTCCTGACTTCATCTAGAAAAATAAGTCTCAAACTAAAAAAGTTGGTCCTTTCAAATAAAATAACTGAAGGAGATCTGGAAGTATTAGATTATGTTGACATAAATAACACTTTCAAGATCAATTGGTTGAATAAATGTCAATACAGAATCAATTTGGCTTTTGCTGACTGGTTGAGTACCGGTACATACTAACGTTACTAAGTGCGCTATTTTTCAGATGTTGCCCTACCGGAGTTACACAGTAATGGAGTCACTGCTATTAGCTTCACAACTGACATTTGGGCCAGCGATACCATGAGCATGCTGATTCTGACAGCACAGTGAGTCGTCAAGGATTTCGTACTGAGGAAAGTCGTATTTCATGCTCATGAATGTGCTGGTTGTCATACCGCTGCTGCCATTTCAATGGCATTTGAGATAATATGTTTGAAACTTGGAAACATGAACACCCTAGCTAGCTCCATTCAAACAACTGACTTGATTCAAAAGGCACTCGCACATCTGAGCAATCTTATTTGCAGGTGCATGGCAACAATTGAACAAGATGAAGGAAAAAGGAAACAGCACACTGCTCTTGATAGTATCACCGATATTTAATACGTTTACGTATCGGCCTCCATCAGAGCTTTTGTGATTTTTGGAAATTTGCACCCTTATGTAGACCTGGCCCCACCCACATCCGTTCTACACATCGAAGGGGGTTGGAGGCAAAGGAAAAACAAATAAGTGCAACCAAATATAACAATATGCATTTCATAAATATTACAAAAGTGTATAAATAAGGCATATTGAACACGTCTGTAAAACCTCAATGAGGACATAGCAAGTTTTCATTAGTCATTGGGTACATCGTACGAAAAACGTCAGAGAAATCTACAATAGACACATATTTCATGTTCAAATTCACAACATAACATACATAAGCATTTCATCATTAAGTCCTTTAGGAAATAATGTCACCTAGAGCGAATTCCCTACAGACAGTGACTCCAGCTACCATGGCACACAGTCCGTTTTTTTAGCCCGGAAGCAACAGAGGGCTCCACGAAAGAAAAGAAACGATGCAAGAGAGGCAAGCGGTCGAAGAGGAGACCAAAAACACAGGCCGTGGACACGGAGCTACAGCAGGACGCGGTAATTAACCTCTCCAAATAAGACCTTACTGATGCTCAAGTCTCAGTCTTATCTAAGGGCCTCTCTTTTGCACCTACATGTACAGATAGTGACATGAGCCTACCAGAAAAGCTAAACTACTTCTATGCTTGCTTTGAGGCAAATAACACTGAAACATGCATGAGAGCACCAGCTCCAGGAAGACTGTGTGATCACTCTCCGCAGCCAATGTGAGTAAGACCTTTAAACAGGTCAACATTCACAAGGCCGCAGGGCCAGACGGATTACCAGGACGTGTCCCTGCAAGCATGCGGTGACCAACTGGCAAGTGTCTTCACTGACATTTTCAACCTCTCCCTGTCTGAGTCTGTAATACCAACATGTTTCAAGCAGCCCACCATAGTCCCTGTGCCCAAGAACACTAAGGTAACCTGCCTAAATGACTACCGACCCGTAGCACTCACGTCTGTAGCCATGAAGTGCTTTTAAAGGCTGGTCATGTCTCACATCAACACCATTATCCTAGAAATCATAGACCCACTCCAATTTGCATACCGCCCCCAACAGATCCACAGATGATGCAATCTATGTTGCACTCCACACTGTTATTTTCCACATAGACAAAAGGAACACTTATGTGAGAATGCTATTCATTGACTACAGCTCAGCGTTCAACACCATAGTGCCCTCAAAGCTCATCAATAAGCTTAGGACCCTGGTACTAAACACCTCCCTCTGCAACTTGATCCTGGACTTCCTGACAGGCCGTCCCCAGATGGTAAAGCTCGGTAACAACACATCCGCCACACTGATCCTCAACACAGGGGCCCCTTCTGCCTTCAATGAAGCTGCCAGTTGAGGACTTGTGAGGCGTCTTTCTCAAACTAGAAACTCTAATGTACTTGTCCTCTTGCTCAGTTGTGGACCGGGGCCTCCCACTCCTCTTTCTATTCTGGTTAGAGCTGTTCTGTGAAGGGAGTAGTACACAGCGTTGTACAAGATCTTCAGTTCCTTGGCAATTTCTCACATGGAATAGCCTTCATTTCTCAGAACAAGAATAGACTGGCGAGTTTCAGAAGAAAGTTAGTTGTTTCTGGACATTTGGAGCCTGTAATCGAACCCACAAATGCTGATGCTCCAGATACTCAACTAGTCTAAAAAAGGCCCGTTTTATTGCTTCTTTAATCAGCACAACCGTTTTCAGCTGTGCTTACATAATTGCAAAGGGGTTTTCTAATGATCAATTAGCCTTTTTAAAATTACAAACTTGAATTAGCTAACACAACGTGCCATTGGACCACAGGAGTGATGGTTGCTGATAATGGGCCTCTGTACGCCTATGTAGATATTCCATAACAAATCTGCCGTTTCCAGCACAATAGTCATTTACGACATTAACAATGTCTACACTGTATTTCTGATCAATTTGATGTTATTTTAATGGGCAGAAAATGTGCTTTTCTTTCAAAAACAAGGACATTTCTATGTGACCCCTAACTTTTGAACAGGTGTGTGTGTGTGTGTGTGTGTGTGTGTGTGTGTGTGTGTGTGTGTAACATTTGTGTGTGTATTTAGTATTTTCTTGTTTGTACCTGTGTTTTGTTTGACATGTTTGATGTCGGGATGTAAGTTGTTGATCATTTTGTATTATGAAATAAAATAATGAAGAAAATTTACACAGAATTCCATGAAGTTCCCACTTTGGATTTCCCACTTCAACCCCAAATCTATTATACCTTGACTAAAACGATGACTAATTTACTTAAATCGTTGTGCAACATCGTGGGTAAGCTCTGGGCATCGTCTTTCAGCTGAAAAAAAGATTTTCGCTGTTGTGGTCCAAAATGTCATACAAAAGTTTCAAATGCATTTTGGTATTACTAAATGTGTAGTGTGATCGTTTTTTTAACACACAAAAATGTTTTTTGTTTTTTTTGTGACGCTGGTTATCCCTAGTTAAGCTCAGAGTTGACGAAAGTTACCTCGCTATTTCCTCAAACCATATTTGTAGTATAGGGCCAGGCCATTAGGACAAAATGGTATTGCTGCACCAAAAAGGTCTGGATCCTAACTAGAGAAATGCATGTACCTTAGACTTTCTCATAAATCCTGCATTTAAATTAGACAGACCTTGGAGGGTAATTTTATTTTTTGATCTTGAGCCCTTGCTCAAAGCCATTGGATTTGCATGTTCTTTATAATCTATATAGTGTAATTTATCATGAGATTAAATTCATGTAAATTCCATTCTGTCTTCAGATGGCGGAGGACAGTCTCCGGACCCTGGAAGCTCCTCCCCCTGACCCCTCGAACCCTAGCAGAGTCTTCCTAGAGGTCACGCTGAAGGAGGGCTGCTATCCCATGATGCCTCACTCCATGTACTGTCTGCCACTCTGGCCGGGCATCACTCTGGTGCTGCTCACTAAGGTCTGTATACACACACACACACACACACACACACACACACACACACACACACACACACACACACACACACACACACACACGCACGCGCGCATATATACACAGACAGACACACACATTCAAAGAGAAAGGGTAAGCAAATCTCACAACTTTGGATGTTATTTTAGATCAAGCCAGAAGATGGCAGTAATTTGTCACTGAGATAAGACTGCTCTCTCTATCTCTCCCTCGCTCCTTCTCTCTCCCTCTCCCCCCCTCTCTCTCTAGATACCTAACAGTAACCTGGCCATGTCAGTCTATGTGTTCCTAGAGGCATTTGCTAAGTTGGAGAAGCGTCTGAGTGAAGGTCTGGAGGGGTCAGCGGCCCGCAGCCAGACGTCCATACAGGACCTCCGCAACAAACTGGACAAGTTCATTAGGGCATTGGGAACCTCAGACATACAGGTGGGTGTAATATATGAAGTCCTAGCTGTATATGGAAGCTTTTTGTCATTGAAAAGCATTTGATATGCTCCCAGTGACAGATTTAAAACCTAATTTCAGTTTATGTGACAAAACAAGCATGTATAGTGTAGAGAATCATTGTACCATCTAAACCTCTGTGGAGTATATTTTCCATGACCCAAAATATTGTATTTTCAGCTGTTTGAAACTGGTGTACAAAACCAGAAGCAAGACTCAGAAACTAAACTTAAGAACGGGAAGCATAGAAATAGCACACATAGAACATATCTACCGCGTGTTAAACTTGCTTTCATTGAGAATGACAGATCTATAACACACAATTCTATGGTCGGGTTGCCCAAAATGTTACATAAAAACATTGCTAAAGTATTTATAACACATCTGTCGATCTCCTCTCTTTCAGACGTCCCAGCTACAGAGTGTGTGGACAGAGTTTAAGAGCCGGGCATTCACCAGAGGAGGACCTGGCTTCAGCAGGGAGTGAGTGTCTTGTCTACTGCCACCTGCTCTCTATGGCCCAATCCCATGTCGACCCCTAGCTCCTGCTCCCTATGTTCTACTGTAGGTCTGGAGGATTAGATACAGTATGTATATGTGTGGGTATATATATATATATTCCGGTCTCTGTTCTTAATTCTGGATTATGTGTGTATTGTTTCTTTTTATTATTGCTAGATATTACTGCATTTTTGGAGCTAGAAAATACAAGCATTTTTCTGCTCCTGCAATAACATCTGCAAATCTGTGCACGCAACTATCAAACTTTGATTTGATTTGTCATGGGCCCATTTAGCATTTGGGAAGATGTGTATCATTATGTTAGCTCTGAACTCTGTCCCTAGCCTGGTGCCCTGGTGTGGTAGTGTGAAGAGTCAGCTGTGTGGAGTCTACAGACAGTGTTTCATCATACTGTATCTGTCTCTGTCCCTAGCCTGGTCCCCTGGTGTCGTACTATGAAGAGCCAGCTGTGTGGAGTCTACAGACAGTGTTTCATCACAGAGAACACAGTTGGAGGAGGGAGTCCACAGCGTCTATCACCCAGTCTACAGGACAGAGCTCTCACCATGGTGCAGTACGTATGAGGCCCAGGACTAGCTAATAGTATTTCTCTCAATAGCAAATAACCAGTGCTGTATGTATTGTGTAAAGGCCTGTAGGACAGAGCTCTGGATACCTGTACAGGTGAAGATACTATTCTTATCTTCTCTATTCTCTCTCCCTCCTCTTGTCCTTCCTCTATCCCCTTCCTTTCACCCCCACCCCCCCTCTCTCTCTCAGGGAGAAGTTGATGGATTGGAAAGACTTCCTGTTGGTGAAGAGTAAGAGAAACATCACCATGGTGTCATATCCTGCCTCACATTAACCCCGCCCTCTGGAGCCATGTTAGAAATCTCAAATGGCCCCTTATTTCCTATGTTTGTGCTCCTAATATTATGAGGTTAGATGTAGGATTGGTGTGTTAAAGAGAAGGGGTAGCCTATACAAAGTCTTTAGAAGAGGTAGAGTTTGATCAAAAGCCTGCACACCCAGTTGTTCTCCAAGAGGGTTGGCCACCCCTGATCTTGACTAACCGGGAGCAATAGCTAAATGACTGTAGAAACTCCCATTGTCAGGCTAAATCTCCAGTGGTTTCAGTGCAGACCCCCATGTTTCCCCATTTCCATGGCATTTTGAAAGCAATAGGAGCTGATAGCTATCCATGAGGAATGTTGTGCCCTGGTGTGTCACAGACAGTTTTTATTTATATCTTGGATGAAATGTCTACTGTAAGTCACTGAAGGGGTAGAATGTAATCATGCAGCTCGTTGAAATCAAACCAAATGCTGCTACTGTATAGTAGTTTGACCAGGTTGGACAGATATCTCTAGACAAGAGATTGTCAAGTTTATTTAATCCAGATGATGTTACGTACCCAGAGAAGTTACTGTAGTGTAGTGTTGTGGTATTAGGCTCTGTGTTGTACTGTATCTGTGTGTTGTGAGGTGTATTGACCTTAACACAGCGGATATTACGTACCTTGAGGAGTTCCCGGGCCTGATCCATTTCATCTACGTCGACCGCACCGCTGGTCAGATGATCGCTCCTTCTCTCAACATCACGGACCGTGCAACCTCTGAGCTAGGAAAGGGGCCACTGGCTCACTTCATAAAGGGCAAGGTTAGACTGTACAATCTACACTGGTTCTAGAGGGTTGTCTAAGAGTTATCCACTAGTTTGGGATTGTAATCAACTAAAGTAGGCTCTCAATGCATATGGGATATCAAAAGTTGCCTCTGTAAAAGTAAAGCTGGTTTGATATTTTTAGTAAATGGATATCACTGATGATTTCTCGGTCTCTCTTGGTCTGTATCTCTCTATCTGTATATTTCTGTTTCTCTCCCTCTGTATCTCGCTCTCGCTCTCGTTCCTCTTCTCGCTCTCTTTTCTTCTCGGTCTCTCTCTGTAGGTATGGGATCTGGTTAATACATCGAGGATTTACCTACAGAAGGGTTATTCCACTGTCACTCTGAGAGATGGAGACTACTTCTTCTGCTACTTCCTCTGGTTCGAAAACGAAACGGTAAATTACCTCAATGTTGGGTATACCAAGCCGGATTTTTCCATTGGAATGTTCTGGAACGTCATTGTGTTTGTATGACCCTTAACCTCTGTCACCTGACCAATCAGGGCTACAAACTGGAAGTAAAGGACCTGCCAATCCTGCCCAACGACTCCGCCCCCATCGGAATGCTGGCCTGGGACTACTACAGGTGAGGAGGAGGAGGAGGAGGTTGTGTGTGGATGTATAATGCATTCTCTAGTATTTATGGCTGTATTACAGGAGTGTGTGTGTGTATAATGCATTATCTAGTATTTATGGCTGTATTACAGGAGTGTGTGTGTGGATGTATAATGCATTCTCTAGTATTTATGGCTGTATTACAGGAGTGTGTGTATGTATAATGCATTCTCTAGTATTTATGGCTGTATTACAGGAGTGTGTGTGTGTATGTATAATGCATTCTCTAGTATTTATGGCTGTATTACAGGAGTGTGTGTATGTATAATGCATTCTCTAGTATTTATGGCTGTATTACAGGAGTGTGTGTGTGTGTGTGTATGTATAATGCATTCTCTAGTATTTATGGCTGTATTACAGGAGTGTGTGTGTGTGCTCCTGTTCCCCTCCACAGGAAGCTGTTGCGCTACTACAGTAAGAGCCACCAGGGGGAGGTGGTGAAGTGTTATGAGCTGCTGACAGTCCATCTAGGAGTCATCCCTACAGAGTACATACTACAACACTGTAGTCAACTAGCACGCAAACTCTGGGAGCCCTCACGTATACCCCTACTGTAGGAGACACACACACACACACACACACACACATATAGATCACTGATTGTACAAAACATTATGTACACCTGCTCTTTCTATGACATTAACTGACCAAGTGAATCTAGGTGAAAGCTATGACCCCTTATTGATGTCACTTATTAAATCCACTTCAATCAGTGCAGATAAAGGAGAGGAGACAGGTTAAAGAATGATTTTTAAGCCTTGAGACAATTGAGACATGGATTGTGTATGTGTGCCATTCAGATAGTGAATGGGCAAGACAAAAAATGTAAGTGCCTTTGAACAGGGTATGTTAGTAGGTGCCAGGCGCACCGGTTTGTGTCAAGAACTGCAACGCTGCTGGGTTTTTCACACTCAACAGTTTCCTGTGTGTATCAAGAATGGTCTACCACCCAAAGGATATCCAGCCAACTTGACACATTGGAGTCAAAATGGGCCAGCATCCCTGTGGAACGCTTTCGACACCTTGTAGAGTCCATTCCCCTGACGAATTAAGGCTGTTCTGAGGGAAAAAGCGGAGGGGGATTCAACTCAATATTAGTTCTTAATGTTTTGTACATTCAGTGTATACACACAGCATTACCACGGTAATACACACACAAACACACCAGGGAAGGCTGGTGGGAGGAGCTATGGCTGATGATTGCAATGGCTAAAAGGGAATAAATGGAACGGTATCAAACATATGGAAACCAAATGTTGGTGACTCCGATCCATTAATTCCATTCCAGGCATTACAATGAGCGTGTCCTCCTATAGCTCCTCCCACCAGCCTCCACTGACACACACACATCCGTGACCATGAAACATGGTGCTACACAATCAACCCTGCTGAAACGTGTGGGCATCAGTGCCAATAAAGGATGTTTACAGGTGACAGTTTGTTCCACAATAACAGTGTGTATTCTATATTCCAAATCATCCTGTTCTACAATCTGCAAGTCACTGGAATGACATAGCCAAGTGATTGACCTTTAGCACTGATAAATACTGTTTATGACTGGCACTTGTCCTGCTGCTTTTATGATACAATACATCATTGTTGTCATCACTGGCTTTTCTCTGAAACCTCAAAAATACATTATCCTTTCATGTTTCTGTGTTGGTTTTGTTTTTTGAATAGATTGTGAACCTATGTATTACCTAGTGGATAATGACAAGTTCAAACTGCTTTGAGTCTTTTCAGTGATAGCAGATATTGCAGTTATAATATAATCTGTTTTTCTTTTCTTTTTGTAAATGTTTATATTGTCTTGCATTTCACCATGTATTGAATTCAGTCAGTTATTTATTGTATTTTTTTTTCTTCAAGATTTCTCACAAGCAGTTCATTTTCTAACAGGTTTCTGCTAACAATTAAAATAGGTGTTATAGTGATGACATGGCAGTGCAATGAAAATATGAACAAGTAACTCACACAGCTGAGCGTGATACCAGGTGCATGGAGCAAACAATGTAATTATTAAATATAAGACAAAACTCCAGCACACTGGTAATATTGATGCTTTCAAAAATGTTATGGATCTATTTATCAACTTTGTTTTGAGACGCTGGTAAATAGATCCATTGAAATGTTGGAAGCATCAAGATTACCGGTGTGCTAGAGTTTATTTTTTCGAATGAAATAAAAAAACACTTCTCCTTGTTTCTTTGCTTTAAACCCAGTTAAGCTGACTGACATTTTGCACTGTTTCGCTATTGTTTGTCGTCGTCAATCTAGCAAGAGGGAAATGTTTTATTAATGTAGTAGTGTCCCCCCCTAGAAAGTTATGACCTTTGGCTTTCACCTGGAATTGTTTATTTATGTCTGAAAAAGAACTTTTCAACCCATAAGATCTAGTACACAATAAAAGTATACTAAAACATATACAAATATGATGGTATGATAAAAAATAGTGTGAATTAATAAGCCTTTCATACTTTATAAAATGTCCATATATAGTTAGAATCTATTTTAGGAACATCTACCCCATATATTTCACTTTATTACTTTATCAAACATACTATGATTTTAGTTATAGTCAATCTGTTACATTTGTGAACATCTAAATCAACATTTGGGCCATTTTAACAGCATGCCTCTGCTATAGACAATGGGATAAGGGCTATGTAAAGGAATCAATTTATTTGTTTATTTTTGCTGAGCATATGAAATGTCTGCTGCCTCCAACGTAAAACAGATGTTTGACTTCCATACAAAATTACTTCTTCACTTATTTTAGGTTTAAAGAAGTGTGTAGGTCGCATTCTTTTTGTATTTATTTTTTATTTAACTAGGCAAGTCAGTTAAGAACAAATTCTTATTTACAATGACGGTATACCCCGGCCAAACCCTAACCCGGACGACGCTGGCCCAATTGTGCGCCACCCTATGGGACTCCCAATCACTGCCGTTTGTGATACAGCCGACAACCAAAGGGAGGCAAATACACGTTTATTCGACAGGACTTTGACATTGTCCTGGTGTAACGGATGTGAAATGGCTAGCTAGTTAGCGGGTACGCGCTAATAGCAAGTGACGTAACCGATTGAAATGCTATTAGCGCGTACCCGCTAACTAGCTAGCCATTTCACATCCGTTACATTCACCCCCCTTTCAACCTCCTTTTCCGCAGCAACCAGTGATCCGGGTCACGGCACCAATGTAACAGTATAACTTTACGGCGTCCCCTCGCCCTGACCTCGGGCGCGAACCAGGGACCCTCTGCACACAACAACTGACACCCACAAAGCGTCGTTACCCATCGCTCCACAAAAGCCGCGGCCCTTGCAGAGCAAGGGGAAACCCTACTTCAGGTCTCAGAGCAAGTGACGTAACCGATTGAAATGCTCTGAGACCTGAAGTAGGGTTTCCCCTTGCTCTGCAAGGGCCGCGGCTTTTGTGGAGCGATGGGTAACGACGCTTTGTGGGTGTCAGTTGTTGATGTGTGCAGAGGGTCCCTGGTTCGCGCCCGAGGTCGGGGCGAGGGGACGTACTATTATTCCTTTGAGCATGGTGGGAACAAATGAAACAGAACAAACAATTTCAATAATCAAAACAGTGCGTCCTATAACACATAACAGACATAACCAATCAGCTCCCTCAGCAACAACTTACATAGTACATACCAAATCTCTTTGAGAAACAACCAACACTTTATCACAATCAAATTCTTCAGAAAAAATCTCTCTCTCTCTAATCTCTCCAAAATATTCAATCTTCTCTCCTCCTGAACAGAACACTGGCTTTTATATAGCTTCAGGAGTCTAATTGGATACAGCTGCATCTTGACGAGGGGGCGGGGTCAGCTCTCTAATCATCCATTAGCCATTGAGTCGACCAATCAGCTGGTTGGGGAGGCTTCCAGGAAGCCATCTCCTGAAACACACACACTCAAATACAACACAGAAACTGGGGAACGTAACATATATAATATAGTGTAGTTTTGAAAGTGGAAGTTGTATTCTTGTTACCAAGTTGTGGGTTTTGTGACTTTTTCCCTTAGATATATAACTTAATATATTAATATTCGGTAACCAGGTTTCATCCAACCTCTTTATGCGAGTAAAGTACATGTCAGATGGGAAAAGCGCATGTGTTGGTAAACTTTCCAAATGTAGAATAAACTAAATACTCTAGACCAGGTATTCCCAAACTGGTGTATGCCAAATAAAAATGTGATACACATTAAAAAAATCATAATAATATATATATATTTTTCTTTTCCTTCACATTTTCAAACAGTCCATTTATATTGGGTGAGGTTTTTTTCTCGCCTGAGTAGCCTCGTTTCACTGCCCAAAATAAAATGAAACCATCTAACGTAAACTCGTACATCGACTTGGTCCGTACAATTGCCCTTATTTTAGCGCCCCAAAAATGTAATACTTCCAGATCAACTGTAATGTCATTACCATTGTAAAGCACAATTTCTCCCCTTTACAACAGAATCAACTACATGACCTAAACGCTGCCCGTTTCTGCATAATTCAAGCAGGCAATGAGCCCCGTCGGGTCTTTTTAAAAATGGCGGGTGGGGAAGCGAAACTAATGCGTGATAGTGAGAAGGAGAGATGTTGTGTGGGAAAATTGCTTTTTTTCACTCGATCTGTCCAACTTATCTGGCCTTACCTTATCGCCTCTAAAATGTAAATAAAACACTATAAAGAATTTATATAATGTGTCATTACATACCTATTGGTTTTTAGGGCGGTGCTAAAGTGATCTTAGAAGTAAACAGCGGCTTTGAGAATGATGATCGCATGCAATGATGACGCAAAAAATGACTAGGTATCCCCCCCTTACCCCGTCACCATCCATTTCTTGTTTTTAAACGATGAGAGAAGTGCTACACCTGGTGGAGAAAGATTGTAAGACAGAAATAGTTGCTTTATGCGTGCTGTATGTTACGACATGACACGTCACGATGTAACGGAGGGTCCGTTTTTTCAACTTTTCTCCAATAGAACCATTACCATGTCGATCAACGCTTGAATAGAAACCTAGTTCACACCCCCGATTTTGAAGTCAACACAGTCGCTACAGTCCCATTAGTTTTCTTTGTAGCCTCGTTTGAATGTTGCGGTTGCGCACATTTGTACGGAATGGGGTGAGTTTACGTTAGTGTTCAGCAAAATAACAACACAATGTCAAATACATGTAGCCCAGTCAAATAATTAACATCCAATCACATTAACCATTACTATCTCGCAGGAATTCCATTAACGGTCCGTATGTAGCGAAACGTAGCTGCTGCTCATTCCGTTTGCTTGAAAATTGATAAATGGTTAAAAAAAGCAAGGCCCCCGTCCATAGAGACTGCTATTACCAGCAGTACTACACCTGCACCTGTCGACAACACAAGTTGTTCTGCTTCCACGAGCACTTCCAATGCTAGCATCAGTAATTCTACATTTGTTGTTAGCCCAGCTAGCATGGACACTGACAGTTGGGAATCTGATGCAGCCGAAGAGCTAATGCCCCCTTACCCGGGAAAGCACCGAACAACAGACAGGGACGTTGGACCATCAAAGAGGCGCAAATATGATGAGAACTACATTGATTTGGGGCCACAGTATGTTATATGTGTGAAAGTACTATCTCACAACTCGATGAAACCTTCACTCTTGCGCAGACGTTTAGAAACAAAACATGCCAATTTCAAAAATAAGCCATGGGAGTTTTTTGAGCGAGAATTAAGACGACTTCCGAATAGTAAGACATGTATAAAAGCAACGGATACCATTAATAAGAAGGGTCTGGAAGTGTCTTATATGGTGAGCCACCGAGTGGCCAGGACAGGCAAGCCCCATACTATTGTGGAGGACTTAATTCTTCCTGCTGCCGTGGATATGGCTGGGACAATGCTGAAGGAAATGGCCAAAACCTCTACAGGCAATGCCTTCATCAAACAATACTGTTTCACGACGCATCCGTGACATGGAGGAGATGTTTTGAAACAATTACTGCTTTGCATACAAGCCAGTGAATTCTATGCGTTACAGCTGGATAAGTCAACTGACGTGGCGGGCCTGGCACAGCTCCTGGTATATGTTCGTTACGTTTATGGGGGGTCAATTAAGGAAGACATCCTCTTCTGCACACCACTGGAAAACCATCCCAAAAGGAGAGGATATTTTTAAAGTACTGTGTGACATCAAATGGACTTTGGTGGTCAAGATGTGTTGGTATCTGTACTGATGGCGCAAAAGCCATGACAGGGAGACGGTAATGCGCGTGGAAGCAGTTACTCCCAACGCCACTTGGGTGCACTGCAGCATCCACCGAGAGGCTCTTGCTGCCAAAGGAATGCCTGACAGCTCGAAAGACATTTTGGACACTACCGTGAAAATGGTTAACTTTGTTAAAGCAAGGCTCCTGAACTCTTGGGTATTTTCTGCACTATGCAATGATGTGGGCAGCGACCATGTAACACTTTTACAACATACAGAAGTGCGCTGGTTATCAAGGGGCAAAGTATTGACAAAAAAATAATAATTTAGAGACGAGCATAAAGTTTTCTTTACTGACCATAATTTTGACCGCTTGCATGATGATGAGTTTCTCACACGACTGGCTTATCTGGGTGATGTTTTTTCTCGCCTGAATTATCTGAATCTAGGATTACAGGGACTCTCCACAACTATATTCAATGTGTGGGACAAAATTGAGGCTATGATTAAGAAGTTGGAGCTCTTCTCTGTCTGAATTAACAAGGACAACACACAGGTCTTTCCATCATGGTATGATTTTTTCGTGTGTAAATGAGATCAATCTTACAGACAATGTCAAATGTGATATAGCGAAGCACCTGAGTGAGTTGGGTGCACAATTCCACAGGTACTTTCCCGAAACGGATGACACAAACAACTGGATTCGTTATCCCTTTCATGCCCTGCCTCCAGTCCACTTACCAATATCTGAACAAGAGAGCCTCATCGGGCCTCCCGGGTGGCGCAGTGGTCTAGGGCACTGCATCGCAGTGCTAGCTGCGCCACCAGAGTCTCTGGGTTCGCGCCCAGGCTCTGTCGCAGCCGGCCGCGACCGGGAGGTCCGTGGGGCGATGCACAATTGGCCTAGCGTCGTCCGGGTTAGGGAGGGTTTGGCCGGTAGGGATATCCTTGTCTCATCGCGCTCCAGTGACTCCTGTGGTGGGCCGGGCGCAGTGCGCGCTAACCAAGGGTGCCAAGTGCACGGTGTTTCCTCCGACACATTGGTGCGGCTGGCTTCCGGGTTGGAGGCGCGCTGTGTTAAGAAGCAGTGTGGCTTGGTTGGGTTGTGCTTCGGAGGACGCGTGGCTTTCGACCTTCGTCTCTCCCGAGCCCGTACGGGAGTTGTAGCGATGAGACAAGATAGTAATTACTAGCGATTGGATACCACGAAAATTGGGGAGAAAAGGGGATAAAATGTTTAAAAAAATATATATATATATATATAAAAAAAAGAGAGCCTCATCGAAATTGCAACAAGCGGTTCTGTGAAAATGTAATTTTATCAGAAGCCACTGCCAGATTTCTGGATTGGGCTGCACTCAGAGTATCCTGCCTTGGCAAATCGGGGTGTTAAGACACTGATGCCCTTTGCAACCACATACCTATGTGAGAGTGGATTCTCGGCCCTCACTCGCATGATAACTAAATACAGGCACAGACTGTGTGTGGAAAATGATTTAAGACTGAGACTCTCTCCAATACAACCTAACATTGCAGAGTTATGTGCATCCTTTCAAGCACACCCTTCTCATTAACCTGTGGTGAGTTATTCACAATTTTCAATTAACAAATAAAGTTTTATATGTAAGATGGCTAAATAAAGAGCAAAATGATTGATTATTATTATATTATTATTTGTGCCCTAGTCCTATAAGAGCTCTTTGTCACTTCCCAGAGCCGGGTTTTGAAAAAACTCACACTCATTGTTATGTTTAATAAATGTATCTTATAGTGTGTGTGTGGCAGGCTTACAATGATAGTAAAAACAACATTTGAGAGTGCGCTGACCCTGGTGCTAGAGGGGGTATGCAGCTGGAGGTTGAATGTTTGAAGGGGTAAGGAACTATGAAAAGTTTGGGAATCACTGCTCTTAACTTGTGTATTTTCTATCCGGTAGGCCTACTTGGGAATTGAACTGCAAAAGTTATTTTTTATGTGCATTGCCTTATCACGCACATACTTTTATCTGCAACAAGTCAATTTCATGGAAATACATCTCTGGTAGGAAAATGCACATAATTGTTTTCATGATAATTTTAGTATATTCACATAAAAATCTGTTGCCAATTGCATGGAAACCTAGCTACTGTCTGCTTTTTATTTTTACCCAGCTACCTATTGGTGCATTGGGAAACCTTCTTTGTCTTTGTGCTTGAATCTGTGCTTGAAATGTACTACCCGACTGAGGGATATTTGGAACAACACAAATAAATAATCATACATTTAAAACGATATAAATTTAAAAATATATACAAAAAATGTTTGTGCGGTCGCCCCGTGCCGCCCCCGACAAGGTGTCGCCCTGCTCGCAGGAGTTATGTTTGTTCTTGATGAATAAATTCAATGAAAACATTTAGTTGTTTCTCTGTAATTTTACATTTTAGTCATTAAATGTAAAATTAGTAAGTAGTCCATTCATTTTAAGATAGCTAGGTGGGACAACCACATATCACAGTCATAGTAAGTACATGTTTCCTCAATAAAGTAGCTATCAGCAAAGTCAGAGTTAGTAAGGGGAAACAAGTTAGGTGCAAGTGTTAGTTCACGAAATGATTATTATTCAATTTTTTTGTAGTACTAGCCATCTATCAATTTCATGCAGTTGGCTTTAGCTAGCCAGCTAGATACTGTAGGTTCGCAATCTCCCAACTTTAAAACAAGTTACAGTAGTTTGGTCTAACTATCTTAGCTGGCATACCTGCTGGCAAGGTTGCTAGACTTCAGACTTCAGAAAAGCAAGCAATTACTAAATATTTCTATATTTTACCCAGATTTTAGCAGAGATGCAGAGAAGTATATTTCGTTGATTTAAAATAAATAAACCACCAGTCAGGAGGATACAGACAGCAAAAAAATTATGCTTAGATATGCAGAAAATTTGAACATTGTCCTCCAGAGGAGGCTGCGGGGGAGGGGGGGGGGGGGGGGGGGGCACAGAAAGCTGTATAGTGTAAACAACATTTGTAACATACAAACAGTTTTGTTTCAGACTGATAAATCTACACATATTTGTGTGAAGGTGTATCCGTAAAGTACGGTATGCGGCACCGGTCCCTGATTGGTTGTTTCACGGTATGAGACTGACAGGTATTTACAAGGTATCACTTGACGTACTTAGAAATAATGTAATCCTCCAAAACAGTGTGTTCACAGGCCTGGAGTCTGGAGGCCTTGTAAAATGAAAGCTAATAGGGCTAACACAGGGGCAGTGTGTACAACTAAGAGCTTGTGGAATGAATGCACCTTGTGCTCATGACTCTGGATCAGGGTTTGTGTCTGTGCACGCACTTGTGTGTGTATGTAGGTGGGGTGTTGAGGGGTCATGTGTCGCCATTGCAGCCAGCACAGGGTATACACCACAAACACACACAGTAGTAGTCCTTTCTACTAGGGTTTCACATTGCCCCTCAGTGAGCCTGGCATTCCAATCAGGAAGTATAAGACCACTCGGACCTCCACAACACGGCTGGTAACCAACCGGTCCCCTGAGCAGACAAACTGACATTTAGACAGAGAATATGTTTAATATTCAGCTTTTCTACCTGTTAGAACGGTTAGATATGGATTGGAAGTGAGGATTGTAAAGTTGTTTCAACCACAGGTTGTGTTCCTGTCGTTTTGTTTTGTTTTGTTTTGTTTTCATTTCAACCCAGAACGGACATCCCAGTTTGTAGGAGGATGTGCAGTGGCCTACCAATGAGAAAAAAATGACTCGACCTCAAGAAATCTGAGGGAAGTGGAAATTATCATTTATTTAGCATGTTTTAAATTCTAAATTAATTATTTTATTTAATAGGTAACATGCTATTGCCTTATTATAAACAACAATGGAGTATTTAAAAAGAACATTCCTTACCCAAGGACACTTCAATGGGTGACTATCCAGGAAAAAAATAAAAAGGAGCCGGACACTTTCCTGCGAGGCTATATATGACTGTGTGACTACGTGTGACCCATTGACTGTATACAAAGCAATAAATGACGTCACACCATTCATTCTTATGTGAAGACTCAATGGCACCTTTGAAGGAAGTCAAAGGAAGGAAGTCAGTTTTAGCTTGCTAATATGGCATGTCATGGGGGAGATTCTCAAGACATAACATGCGTAGTTTGAGCTACTCCAGAAAGTGACTTTGAAAGTGAAAATTATCCTTATAACTTCTGTGTGTGATTTCAAAACAATTGGTTAAAGGACTTACATCTGGTGTAATATAATTATTGGTACCACGATTGTCTTCCAAATTTTTTTGACACAAATATTGACCATGAAGATTGCCATTTTCCCAGTCACTATAGTGGGGAACCCTGATATCTGAAATCTACAGCCTGCAGTTGTAACGGGGTGAGTGACTGGTTGCCGGGAAGTCAGGCGCAGGAGAGGGCGCCGCCCGAACAAGGAGAGGGACCGACTTCGGCGGAAGTCGTGACAGCAGTACACGGGTCGGCCTTGAACTCATGGTTTCAATTAGAGGGGGCAGTTGTTCTCACCTGGTGTGAGACCTACAGTTATCTGAGGTGTCTAAATCCTTGTTCACACTGGCAGTTTAAAGTGACTAAAATCAAACATTTCCCATATCTGGTCATCAAAAAGAAAGGAGGACCAAGGCACTCTTCATATAATTAATGAAAATGCCTTTATTAGTATGGCATGTTCAATAGAAACAAAGTTGTTTAAAAACCGACGCGTTTCGGCTGCATGGCCTTCGTCAGGGAGTACTTCGTCAGGGAGTATCTGATTTGAATCTGATCTTTGTTGTGCAGTCTGAACAGCCAAAAACCACATTGAATCGGATATTGTCAAATCCAGATTTAAACCACATTCATAGGTGATATGAAATTAGATACACATCTGATTCCTGCACATGCGACTTGTGTCTGAATGGTCAAAGCAGATTTATTTTAGACTGTTATTTGGCATATCCTGTCGCTTGCTAGCTACTCTGTTGACAGTTTGACAAGAACATGTGGTATCTCAGTGTGTTAGCAAGCTAAACAGCTAGCTAGCTTGTTGACTGTTGTGGCTAGCCAAAAAGGACTCGTTTTGACAGTTGGTTCATCTTATCATTTGACACTTTAAACATGTACTTACACTATGATTTTGAACATTCAAAGCAACTGGAAAACATATATGGTAGGCATTGTTGTCACCTTAGCTTGCTAAACAGCAACTTCTGAGTGAGAGGAAGCACAAGCACCACCACCATCAGCCTACACCCGTCGTTACTATGACAACTAGCGTAGCCATGTCAGCAAATGACTACCGTCTGAACCATAGATATATAACATGGGTCTGAACACACAAAAATCCGATTTGGTCACTTGTTTGGACAGTATGTATTCCAAAACAGATTTGAAAAACAAAACTGATTTGACCATTAAGGCCTGTAGTATGAACCAACCCACTGGGCACAGACATCAATTCAACATCTATTTCACATTGGTTCAACGTAATTTCATTGAAGTGACATGGAAACAACGATGATTCAACCAGTGTTTGCCCAGTGGAAAGCTTAAGAACCACTCTGCTGCTTTTCTGAAACAGTTTACAGCTAGTTAAAACCTTTTCTCAATAGGGGGTGCTGTTTTCATTTTGTAAAAATTTCGTTCCCAAATTAAACTGCCTCGTACAATATGCATATTATTATTACTATTGGATAGAAAACACTCTCTAGTTTCTAAAACCGTTTGAATTATATCTGTGAGTAAAACAGAACTGGAGTTGGAGCAATTTTCCTATGAGGATGTGAGAATGCTGAAATCTGCAGGCAGTTCTGAGGTCGGTTTATTAATTTGCCTGTCTTCTATTGGTTGAGATGCACTGCATACGCCTTCCCCTGGATGTCAGCGAATAGTGAGAATTGAAATGGTGTTGCTAGGCAGATCTGAGAGCTTATAAATGGGCTGGCAACGTGGGGTCCTTCCTTTCTTCTCTTCGCCATGACGCAAAAAGGACCTCTGGATGTCGTTCTAGAAAGCTCCCGTTATAGCCCTTAGATATATCCGGCTCTGTTTTTATTCGATATAGGTGTTAAAGACATCATAATGTTGTTATTTTAAACCGAGTTATATCAGTTTATATCAGTATATTGCGATTTTCGGATATTTATTAGTGCTGCGTTATAGTGAGTTGGACACGTCTTTGCCACATGGCTAATGTTTACTGCTAATTCCAACGTTGAAGACTACATTCTACAACCGAGCAACGATTCTTTTGGACAAAGGACAACTTGCCCAAGATTCTGATGGGAGCTCATCAAAAAGTAAGAACTATTTATGATGTTAATTTGTTGTTCTGTTGAAAAATGTTAAACTCATATTCCGCCATTAATTTCGGTGCGGTCTCGCTTTAACGCACGCTGTATGTCGTAGTAACGTTAATTTTAAAAATCTAACACAGCGATTGCATTAGGAACTAATGTATCTTTCATTTGCTGTCCAACCTGTATTTTTTAGCCAAGTTTAGGATTAGTTACTGATTAGATTAGGTGCCTCTCCCAAGATTTCTCCCGACATATTGTTGGCAGCTTGGCTACTTTTCTCATTGTATAACCACGATTTGTGCCGCTAAATATGAACATTTTTGAACAAACTCTATATGTATTGTGTAATATGATGTTATAGGACTGTCATCTGAAGAAGTTTGAGAAGGTTAGTGAAAAAATTAATATCTTTTGCTGGTTTATTCGTTATCGCTATTGTTGGCCTGAATCAATGCTGTTGTGTGGTTGGCTATTGTAGTAAGCTAATATAATGCTATATTGTGTTTTCGCTGTAAAACACTTAAAAAATCTGAAATATTGGCTGGATTCACAAGATCTTTGTCTTTCATTTGCTGTATGCTGTGTATTTTTCAGAAATGTTTTATGATGAGTATTTAGGTAATACACGATGGTCTCTGTAGTTATTCTAGTTGCTTTGGTGAGAGTTGTGATGGTGGCTGCAATGGTAAACTATGATTTATACCTGAAATATGCACATTTTTCTAACAAAACATATGCTATACAATAAATATGTTATCAGACTGTCATCTGATGAAGTTGTTTCTTGGTTAGTGGCTATTTATATCTTTATTTGGTTGAAATTGTGATAGCTACCTATGCAGGAAAAAAATGGTGGGGAAAAAAAGTTGTGTCTTTTGCTATCGTGGTTAGCTAATAGATTTACATATTGTGTCTTCCCTGTAAAACATTTTAAAAATCAGAAATGATGGCTGGATTCACAAGATGTGTATCTTTCATCTGGTGTCTTGGACTTGTGATTTAATGATATTTAGATGCTAGTATTTACTTGTGACGCTATGCTAGGCTATGCTAGTCAGCTTTTTTTTTTATAATTTTTTTTATCCCATTTTCTCCCCAATTTTCGTATCCAATCGCTAGTAATTACTATCTTGTCTCATCGCTACAACTCCCGTACGGGCTCGGGAGAGACGAAGGTCGAAAGCCATGCGTCCTCCGAAGCACAACCCAACCAAGCCGCACTGCTTCTTAACACAGCGCGCCTCCAACCCGGAAGCCAGCCGCACCAATGTGTCGGAGGAAACACCGTGCACCTGGCCCCCTTGGTTAGCGCGCACTGCGCCCGGCCCGCCACTGGAGTCGCTGGAGCGCGATGAGACAAGGATATCCCTACCGGCCAAACCCTCCCTAACCCGGACGACGCTATGCCAATTGTGCGTCGCCCCACGGACCTCCCGGTCGCGGCCGGCTGCGACAGAGCCTGGGCGCGAACCCAGAGACTCTGGTGGCACAGCTAGCACTGCGATGCAGTGCTCTAGACCACTGCGCCACCCGGGAGGCCGCTAGTCAGCTTTTTTACTGATGGGGGTGCTCCCGGATCCGGGATTGTGATGAAGTAGAAGTTAACCTGTTTATCAGCCTGACCTCTGACCTATAGCACCCTATGTAGGCTACCACTAGCACAATAATGGACTAAAGGAGCCTAACATTACTCCTTATAGCCCAAGGACCTTACATGTTCTGTTTAAAGTCGAATTGGCTCTGGAAGCCAAAACAGCCAAATACTCCTTCTGAAATGGCGCTGGTGGGGATAGCAGCCGTTTTACAACTCCTGACCGATTGTGCTATTTTGTGTGTTTTTTGTTGTTGCGCTGATCTTAACTTTTTTTCTACAGTATGTTTCCGCCATCATTTCCTATGACCCGAAAAAGAGCTTCTGGACATCAGAACAGCAATCACTAACCTCGATTTGGATAAGGATTTCTACTTCAAAGACTCAGAGGCGAAGGACATACTGCTCATCCCAGACCAGGCCCAAATCCCCGACACCCGAAAGAGGAAGAGGCGGCATTATAGAGGCTGGCATGCGGGATACCTGACGAGACTACATCGGCGAGTGGATAAACCGCCTCTACCTTCTGTTCTATTGGCGAACATACAATCCCTGGAGAATAAACTGGACGCGCTCCGTTTGAGACTCCTATCAACGTGATCTGAAGAACTGTAATATCCTATGTTTTTCAGAGTCATGGCTAAACAAGGACATGGACATTGGATAAAGTTTGTTGCCCGCGCTGCAGACTGCTATATCGGTCCTCTAATACAGGACTATTAAAATCCCAAGGCACTACTTTTGTGAAAAAATTATCAGTTTCTCTGGTTTTACTATTTATAGGTATGTGTTTGGGTAAAATGAAAAAAAAAAATGTTTTATTCTATAAACTACTGACAACATTTCCCCCAAATTACAAATAAAAATGTTGTCATTTAGAGCATATATTTGCAGAAAATGACAACTTGTCAAAATAACAAAAAAGATGCAGTGTTGTCAGACCTCGAATAATGCAAAGAAAATATGTTCATATTCATTTTAAACAACACAATACTAATGTTTTAACTTAGGAAGAGTTCAGACATCAATATTTGGTGGAATAACCCTGATTTCCAATCACAGCTTTCATGCGTCTTTGCATGCTCTCCACCAGTCTTTCACATTGATGTTGGGTGACTTTATGCCACTCCTGGCGCAAGAATTCAAGCAGCTCAGCTTTGTTTGATGGCTTGTGACCATCCACCTTCCTCTTGATCACATTCCAGAGGTTTTCAATGGGGTTCAGGTCTGGAGATTGGGCTGGCCATGACAGAGTCTTGATCTGGGGGTCCTATATCAACACCTTGATTGACCTGGCTGTGTGGCATGGAGCATTGTCCTGCTGGAAAAACACATCCTCAGAGTTGGGGAACATTGTCAGTGCAGAAGGAAGCAAGTTCTTCCAGGACAACCTTGTACATAGCTTGATTCATGTGTCCTTCACAAAGACAAATCTGCCCGATTCCAGCCTTGCTGAAGCACCCTCAGATCATCACCGATCCTCCACCAAATTTCACAGTGGGTGCGAGACCTGGAGTGGCCTACAGGCCATAATGTCTCACACCCACTGTGAAATTTGGTGGAGGATCTGGGATATTTCCCCCCATCAATCTACACACAACGCCCCATAATGACAAAGCAAAAACAGTTTTTTGACATTTTTACTCATTTATAAAACAAATATATATATATATATATATGAAATATTACATTTACATAAGTATTCAGACTCTTTACTCAGCACTTTGTTGAAGCACCTTTAGCAGCCATTACAGCCTCGAGTCTTCTTGCGTATGACGCTACAAGCTTGGCACACCTGTATTTGGGGAGTTTCTCCCATTATTCTCTGCAGATCCTCTCAAGCTCTGTCAGGTTGGATGGGGAGCGTCACTGCACAGCTATTTTCAGGTCTCTCCAGAGATGTTCCATCGGGTTCAAGTCCGGGCTCTGGCTGGGCCAATCAAGGATATTCAGAGACTTGTCCCAAAGCCACTCCTGCATTGTCTTGGCTGTGTGCTTAGGGTTGTTTTCCTGTTGGAAGGTGAACCTTCACCCCAGTCTGAGGTCCTGAGTACTCTGGAGCAAGTTTTCATCAAGGATCTGTCTATACTATGCTCCGTTTATCTTTCCCTTGATCCTGACTAGTATGCCACCACCATGCTTCACCATAGGGATGGTGCCAGGTTTCCTCCAGAGGTGACGCTTGGCATTCAGGCCAATGAGTTGAATCTTGGTTTCATCAGACCAGAGAATCTGGTTTCTCATGGTCTGAGAGTCATTAGGTGCCTTTTGGCAAACTCCAAGCGGGCTATCATGTGCCTTTTATTGAGGAGTGGCTTCTGTCTGGCCACTCTACCATAAAGGCCTGATTGGTGGTGCTGCAGAAATGGTTGTCCTTCTGTAAGGTTCTCGGTCACCTCCCTGACTAAGGCCTTTCTCCACTGATTGCTCAGTTTGGCCGGGCGGCCAGCTCTAGGAAGAGTCTTGGTGGTTCCAAACTTCTTCCATTTAAGAGTGATGGAGGCCACTGTGTTCTTGGGGGCCTTCAATGCTGCAGAACTGTTTTGGCACCCTTCCCCAGATTTGTGCGTCGACACAATCCTGTCTCGGAGCTCTACGGACAATTCTTTCAACTTCATGGCTTGGTTTCTGCTCTGACATGCACTGTCAATGGTGGGACTTTATATAGACAGTTGAGCTCAATTTCGTGTCTCATAGGAAAGGGTCTGAATCCTTATGTAAATAAACTATTTCTGTTTTTTATTTTTTATACATTTCACTTTGTTGTTATGTGTTATTGTGTGTAGATTATTTATTTAATCCATTTTAGATTAAGGCTGTAATGTAACAAAATGTCGAAAAATTCAAAGGGTCTGAATACTTTCTTGAAGGCACTATACATATATATATACACACTACAGTTCAAAAGTTTGGGGTCACATAGAAATGTCCTTGTTTTTGAAATAATTGTATTTTTAAAGTCAATTAAAATAACATCAAATTGATCAGAAATACAGTGTAGACATTGTTAATGTTGTAAATGACTATTGAGCTGGAAAGGCAGATTTTTAATGGAATATCTACATAGGCGTACAGAGGCCCATTATCAGCAACCATCACTCCTGTGTTCCAATGGCACGTTGTGTTAGCTAATCCAAGTTTATAATTTTAAAAGGCTAATTAATCATGCGAAAACTGTTTTGCAATTATGTTAGCACAGCTGAAAACTGTTGTTCTGATTAAAGAAGCCATAGAACTGGCCTTCTTTAGACTAGTTGAGTATCTGGAGCATCAGCATTTGTGGGTTCGATTACAGGCTCAAAATGTCCAGAAACAACAAACTTTCTTCTGAAAGTCATCAGTGTATTCTTGTTCTGAGAAATGAAGGATATTCCATGCAATAAATTGCCAAGAATCTGAAGATCTCGTACAACGCTGTGTACTACTCCCTTCACAGAACAGCTCTAACCAAAATAGAAAGAGGAATGGGAGGTCCCGGTGCACAACTGAGCAAGAGAACAAGTACATTAGAGTGTCTAGTTTGAGAAACAGACGCCTCACAAGTCCTCAACTGGCAGCTTCATTAAATAGTACCCGCAAAACACAGATCTCAACGTCAACGGTGAAGAGGTGACTAAGTGACCACAAACTTTTGAATGATAGTGTATATATCCTGAGCTTTGTTATATCTCCTAGATATAAGACAGACACTTCAAAACCTTATTTCTTATTATTTATCTTTTGACAGTTTTTTTGTGCCATTTATGAATGTCTTATTCAATGCGTTTGTATGGGCTATAGTAGTAAAGGATAAATTCAATATTTTTTTGAATAATTTGTAAATATGTTTTTGGGATACTTTAAGGGGTCCTAAAATTCAAAATCAAATAGCTAAATGATCCATGGTATGACCTTCTTAAAACAATTCCATATGTCAGCTTAGAAAGAATATCTTTCTTTGCTTGTTGAAAGTTCTGTCCTCAATAGTTGGACGTCCCGTGTGGCTCAGTTGGTAGAGCATGGCGCTTGCAACGCCAGGGTTGTGGGTTCGTTTCCCACGGGGGGCCAGTACAAAAAAGTATGATTGTATGTACTTGTAAGTCGCTCTGGATAAGAGCGTCTGCTAAATGACTTAAATGTAAATGTAAGTTCAAGCTCATTTTAACTGTATTGTCCAAGAGGAAAATTGGTTTGGCTGCAGGTACACTGAATGCAATGGGCTTGCAGTACTGTAGTAACACACATGATCAACATAAATTTAACCTTGGACAAACCTATTTTTAACACTTCAATAGCTTATCTAACTAAATATTTTTCCAGTTCAGGAGGACAGCGCTGCACTTTGCCTCCATCGAAGTACACTCTACCGTCATCCAGAAGCTTCTAGAGAAAAGAGCTAACATCTATTTGAAAGATCGGGTGAGGCACACTGGCCATTACTTTGTTCTATAGTCAATATAAATTGCCATGATAAAAGCTTTGAAATAACATAATTGAGATAATTGTGTTTTTAACCTCAATCCTAGGGAACAAATTGACTATTTTTTATCACATATGTAACTTCTGAGATGTAACCTCTGTATAACCTTAACTGTTGTGCTAATAATTGAATAATTGGTAAGGTTAGGGCTATGGAATGGAAAGTTAGTGATTAATCATTTGTTAAGCCTCAGACATTGTATAGTGAAGGCGGCCATGATGTGTGTGTGTTTCAGCCCGAGTCCAGAGCAGTTCACTGGGCCCGTAGAGGAGGAAGCCTGGCTGTCGTCAAGGTCCTACAGAAACATGGAGCTGACCTCAACATCAGGGACAAGATAAGACGTGGGTGTGTGTGTCCTAATGCTTTTGTGCAACTATAGCTAGTTGCTGACATTTCATTTATTCTGGAGTCAGCCAGCTAACAGAATGACCATCTACCCACAGCCCTACCCTTTCACCAGTCCAGGGTTGCTCTAAATGGGGTTAAGATAGAATAAAGAACATACATGTTTCTCTGTCCTCAGACATGTCTAATTACAAGGAATTGCTATCTGTAGCATCTTTCTCAAAGTCTTTCACATCAATCCCGGTGAAGAGGAGGAGATGAGGAGAGATGCACCCATGGTGGCTGTAACTTACTTTATTTTGTTCTTTTGTTCTTTCTTTCTCGCTCTCTCTCTCTCCCTCTTGTAAGAGCGGAGTTCACTAAGTTGGGTGATCTGCAAGAAGAGGGTGGAAATCTGCCAGCGGCATGGTGGAGGGGATCCGTGCTGCACTACTGGGCTCGTTCAGAGAGCTGCTGGGGAGTAGGCAGAGACTGGACCGTCTAACCACGAATGACACTGACCTATACTAAAAAAGGTGCCATCAAGAACCTAAAAGAGTTCTTCAGCTGTCCCCTTAGGAGAACCCTTTTGGTTTGAGGTAGAACCTTTTTGAGTTCCATGTAGAACCCTTTACACATAGGGTTCTACATGGAACCCAAAAGAGTTCTAACTGGAACCAAAAAGGGTTCTACCTGAAACCAAAAAGGGTTATCATATGGGGACAGCAGAAGAACCCTTTTGGAACCCTTTCACCATTGCTGCCGATGCAGGGGAACACCAGGAAGGTGAGGAAATGATCCTATAGTTTAAGACTCCGGAGCTGGGAGCCTTTTTCGCAGCAGCAAAACATCTCTGAGAGGATGTTGGTGCTCCATGTATAAGCCTCCCATAGAGAAGGGTACTGCTGATCTACGGTGGAGGATTGTTCATAGGGCTATCGTTATGAACAGATACGTATCACACATTGATCCATCAGTGGGGAGGGGGTGTCTGTTCTGTGGGGAGGAGGAGACTGTTTTTTTCTTGTTCCAGACTGGTATGGTTGTTTTCTGTCCTGGGTGGGTGGTGTACAGGCCTAGGGTTGGTGCTGACTGTGGACCTACAATATATGTTGGAGGGTCTAGGTATAGCGTAGCCAACAGGTGAAGGGACTAGATTAGTCTGTGCAGATTAGTCTGTTCCTTATCGACTCACCTGCGTTTCCAGTGGAGTTGGGAATTCCCTGGCTAGCTCAGCACAACCCGGTGATTTCCTGGCAACAGGGGGCTCTTAAGGGGTGGTCAGAGGAGTGTTCAGGCAGGTGTATAGGAGTTGCCGTTGGTGCGACTACGGTGGAGAGTCAAGACCAGGTTTCCACCGTGCGCATTCCCTCTGAATATGCCGATTTGGCTATCGCCTTCAGTAAAAAGAAGGCGACCCAATTACCACCCCATCGACGAGGGGACTGCGCGATAAACCTCCTGGAGAACGCTGCACTTCCTAGGAGTCACGTGTATCCTTTGTCCCAGGAGGAGACAGCGGCTATGGAGACATATGTTACTGAATCACTGGGACAGGGATACATTCGGCCCTCCGCATCACCTGTCTCCTCGAGCTTCTTTTTTGTGAAGAAGAAGGATGGCGGTTTACGCCCGTGCATTGATTATCGAGGTCTAAATTCCATCACAGTGGGGTTTAGTTACCCACTACCTCTCATCGCTACGGCGGTGGAATCATTTCACGGGGCAGCTTCTTCACAAAATTGGACCTGAGGAGTGCGTATAATCTGGTGCGTATCCGGGGAGGAGATGAGTGGAAAACCGCATTTAGTACTACATCTGGCCATTATGAGTACCGCGTCATGCCATATGGGTTGAAAAATGCTCCAGCTATCTTTCAATCCTTCGTAGATGAGATTCTCCGAGACCTGCTCGGGCAGGGAGTGGTAGTGTACATTGATGACATCTTGATCTACTCTGCCACCCGCGCGGCGCATGTGTCTCTGGTGCGTAAGGTACATGGGCGACTGCTGGAGCATGACCTGTATTGCAAGGCGGAGAAATGTGAGTTCTTCAAACAGGCCGTTTCCTTCCTGGGTTATCGTATTTCCACCTACGGGGTGGTGATGGAGGATGACCGCGTTACAGCCGTGCGTAATTAGCCGACTCCGACCATGGTGAAAGAGGTGCAGCGGTTTTTAGGGTTTGCCAATTACTACCGGAGGTTTATCCGGGGTTTTGGTCAGGTGGCTGCTCCCATTACCTCACTGCTGAAGGGAGGACCGGTGCGCTTGCGTTGGTCAGCAGAGGCGGACAGAGCTTTCAGTCGTCTGAAGGAGCTGTTTACCAATGCGCCCGTGTTGGCGCATCTGGACCCCTCTTTAGCGGTCATAGTGGAGGTGGACGCGTCCGAGGCGGGGGTCGGGCCGTGCTGTCCCAGCGCTCGGGCGAACCACCCAAGCTCCGCCCTTGTGCCTTCTTTTCGAGGAAGCTCGGTCCGGCGGAGCGAAACTATGATGTGGGGGACCGGGAGTTGTTAGCTGTAGTCAAGGCTCTGAAGGTGTGGAGACATTGGCTTGAGGGGGCGAAACACCCTTTTTTCATCTGGACTGACCATCGTAATCTCGAGTACATCCGGGAAGCGAGGAGACTAAATCCGCGTCAGGCTAGATGGGCCATGTTTTTCACCAGGTTTCAGTTCACCATCTCGTACCGACCAGGCTCCCAAAACACCAAGGCCGACGCGCTGTCCCGTCTCTATGATACCGAGGAGCGGTCCGTTGAGCCAACTCCCATCATTCCACCTTCATGTCTCGTGGCACCGGTGGTATGGGAGGTGGACGCGGAGATAGAGAGAGCCTCACGGTTAGAGCAGACCCCTCCTAACTGTCCAGCGGGGGTTCAGTACGTGCCGGGAGGGGTCCGGGATAAGCTAATCCTTTGGGCTCACACCCCCCCCCTCCTCGGGTCATCCGGGCATCGAGAGGACAGTGCGGAGTCTTAGAGGGAGATACTGGTGGCCCACGTTGGCTAAGGACGTGAGATTTTATGTCTCCTCCTGCTCGGTGTGCGCTCAGAGCAAGGCTCCTCGGCACTTGCCTAGAGGGAAGTTACAGCCCCTCCCCGTTCCACAACGGCCGTGGACACATTTATCGGTGGACTTTCTTACCGATCTTCCCCCGTCCCAGGGAAGTACTACGATTTTGGTCGTTGTGGATCGGTTTTCTAAGTCCTGCCGTCTCATCCCGTTGCCCGGTCTCCCTACGGCCCTGCAGACTGCGGAGGCCTTGTTTACCCATGTCTTCCGGCACTATGGGGTGCCTGAGGACATCGTTTCTGATCGGGGCCCCCAATTCACGTCCAGAGTTTGGAGGGCGTTTATGGAAAGACTGGGGGTCTCGGTCAGCTTGACCTCGGGTTTTCACCCCGAGAGTAATGGGCAGGTGGAGCGCGTAAACCAGGATGTGGGCAGGTTTCTGCGGTCATATTGCCGGGACCGGCCTGGTGAGTGGGCGAGGTATGTTCCTTGGGCTGAGCTCGCTCAGAACTCCCTCCGCCACTCCTCAACGAACATGTCCCCGTTTGAGTGTGTGTTAGGTTACCAGCCGGTCCTGGCCCCATGGCACCAGAGTCAGACCGAGGCTCCTGCGGTAGAGGACTGGGTACAGCGCTCCAAGGACACCTGGAAAGCCGTCCAGGAATCGCTAAAGTTAGCAGGACAACGGCAGAAGAGGAGCGCTGACCAGCACCGCAGTGAGGCCCCCGTGTTCACACCGGGGGACAGGGTCTGGCTCTCGACCCGAAACCTGCCTCTCCGCCTGCCCTGTCGGAAGCTGGGGCCGCAGTGTGTGGGGCCGTTTAAAGTCCTGAGGAGAATAAACGAGGTGTGTTATAGGTTACAACTCCCTAGGTATTACCGTATTAACCCCTCGTTTCATGTGTCTCTCCTCAGGCCGGTGGTGGCTGGTCCCCTGCAAGAAGGTGAGGTGCCTGAGGTCCCTCCACCCCCTCTGGCGATCGAGGGGTCCCCGGCGTACACAGTACGTGCCATTCTGGACTCGAGACGCCGGGTGAGGGGCCTACAGTACCTCGTGGACTGGGAGGGGTACGGTCCGGAGGAGAGATGCTGGGTTCCGGTGGGGGACATTTTAGATCCTACTCTACTGAGAGACTTCCACCGCCTCCACCCGGATCGCCCGGCACCTCGCCCTCCGGGTCGTCCTCGAGGCCGGTGGCGGCGCGCTGCGGGAGCCGCGCATCAGGAGGGGGGTACTGTCACGACTTCCGCCGAAGTTGACTCCCCTGCCTGTTCGGGCGGTGCTCGGCGGTCGTCGTCACCGTCTTACTAGCCGCCACCGATCCCTTTTTCGTTTGTCTGGTTGTTTTGTCTTATTAGTTGCACCTGTTGTTTTTGTTTCGTAATGAGCTTCCCTATAATTAGGAGTTTGACCCGCCCTTGTTTTGTGCGGGATTGTTTTTGTTACGTGTGTGTATGTTGGGTGTTTGGCAAGTGTTTTCACTGCGCCCTGGATGTTCGGGCTTATTCAGTTTGTTGTAAAAAAAAATAAAAAATAAGGAATATTTTTCCCAAGCGGCTCTCTCTCTCTGCGTCTGGTTCTTTCGCTCACCTAGTCCCGCGTGACACTCACTGCATCACATCTGGGCTAATATGAAATTGTAAGCCAGTTTGTGTGGTATTGCTGCGTAAAAAGACCTTTCTCAAGCCTTTTCTCATTCCTTTCTACTTGAAATACAATAAACAATCATCAACACTGTAACGATATGATTAATCATCTTGGTTGTCCTCGTTATCAACATTAGCTTCATTACCCTCATAGTTTTTTATTGTTATTGCGTATATCCAGTGGCGGAACTAGAGTTTTATACATGGGATGGCCAGGGGGTGGCGAAGGCTACTTCAGGGGGTCCATTGACCATGACAGAACCCTAACCTGGCATCTTAGGAGCATGAATGAATTCTATGATTGCTGATTAGAGGTAGAAGTGATAATTCACTTAACCCGGAGTTCTTCAATGTGGCAGATAGTGTGGTCCAAAAGGGTTGCTTCACAAGAATTCTTTAGTCAGTGTCTCTACCTCGGAACTGCAGCTCAATCTCTTTCTTTCTTTCTCTCACACACACACACACACACACACTGTACTGTACTCACATACTGGAGAGACTTGCGTCACTCTGTTTTCATGAATATATACTGTAATCTGGGTCTATAAGTGTTGAACATCCAAAGCTCAAACACCAAGGAGATAAGATAGCATTTGTGTGTTACATAAATGGCATGGTTTATTTACAAAAAAGTACATTTATTTTTAAAAAACACTGCAATTTGACATACCAAATATCAAGCAGAAATGGACTTGAAAAATACAAATAATTTTGGTGCCCATCAATATTACAAACTTACAGTATCATATTTATGCTCATATATGCATCTAAGCTTTCAGCTGACTGAAAGTGTAAAAAGCTTTTGTGGATGGCCCCATTGTAATATTACCTCACAACTAAAGACCTTTGTTATTGTTTCTTTAAATCTTTGGTTTCATCTGCAATTATACTAAAAACTTCACTTTATTTTACTTCTCTTATTATTTCACTTTGTACCATCTCAGCTAAGACCTCAAGAACTTTGTTCTGGATTTGGTAGCTTGTGTACTTAGCATTGCCACATGCAATCATCCTTTTCTCTATTAGAGGGTCATGCTTTGCTATTTCTTCTAAGATTGTCAAAAAATGACCCTTGTTGTGAGAGTCATCAGACTCTCGATGACCTCTCTGCACTATATATTGAGTGGCAGTTAATATGAGCAGATCTGCAATTGTTTTAATGTAAGTACAGTTTTCCTCCACTTTCTTTTTCCGGTCCTCATTTATGACATCTAACATTGATGAGTTGCTGTCAATAACCATTTTATTCTGATTCCAAGCATACATAGCATTGATATGATGCTCTGCCTTCGAATGGAGCTTAAACCCAGAATCTTTAAACAGCGCCTTTTTCCAGTTACAAAAACCTGACTGTGATGTGAAGGCAGATTCAGGTGATTTGGGCAGAGAAAAATGCCTACAGACGAAACAATAAGTCGAATCTTGACTTACAGAATATTCAAGCCATGAATTGTCCTTATAATAGGAGCTGTTGAATGCCCTTTTCCTAGTACCATGCTGAGTTCTGGGAAATGTTTTCAAACACGGCTATAAAGGACCCTCTTCTCTGGATCTTGAAATGTCTTAAATACACGTTAAATAATGTGTTGTATCTCTATGGAAATGTATAATTAAGGGATCCACAAGATCAGATACTAACAGCTGCTAACTAAAATGTGTAGTTTAAAGTGTAGGCCTGCCATTGGGTCCTTTTGGAACAGCATATCTGATGCTTGATGCAGTTGGGAGTTGCTCGATGACATCTCCTGGCAGCTCTGGCTCACTGTCTTGCTCAGAGCCAGAGGTCTCTGTGTCATCCCTTGATACATCTATTACATAAAAATAACACAAGAACCATTAGTGTATAATCACAATAAAAATGCCACAGCCATTAAAACAAGAACACACATGAATCAACAACCAACATTTTAAAGTGAGGCTTAATCTGACAAAATCCTCAATTACAAGCTGAAGCTAAACTTAAATTCTGAACTGGACATGTGACTGACTGCCTGGTAGATGCTCTGACCTGGTGGTGGTAGACTGGGTCCTTGTGAAGTCTGAACACACTGACTGACTAGCCTCAGGTAGGGAGCTGCTCTGGGGTCCGGTGGTGATGCAAGGGCTGGGGTCTGTTTGCACCTGATCTGCCTGTTTGTGCTTCTTTAAAAAGAAGTCAGATATCTCTCCCTTTCTTTTCATGTTGCAGAGCGGAGCCCACCAGAGGCGAGTGACGGGGGTCATGTGGTGAGGACGATGGAGTAGCACCTGGGGAGGGTTGCTCCATGGCGACAGAGAGGCCACCGGAGGCAGTGCAGTGGGAAGATGGCAGCGCAGTGGGAGGCGAGTTACAAGTGGTTCGGAATTCAATGAAGCCTTTGGAAAGAAGGGCTTACATTTTGTGCACTTAAACGTCCGAAGTCTACTACCGAAGATCGATGAGATACGCCTGTTGGTTTGCAAATCAGAGGTGGGTGTCTTATGTTTTACTGAGACATGGTTGGATTAATCTGTTTGTGACTCAGAAATTGAGATAGGTAATTACTCTGTTATCAGGAAGGATCGGAATCGGAACAGAGGTCTATATCACCCCCCAACAAAATCGTCTTGGTTTTGGGAAGGCAGATATCCAGCCAGACAATCTCCAGATCAGCGCTTATATCCGATCTGACGTTAAAAGCAATGTCTGATCTTACAAACACACATATCCCCCTGCATTCTATGAAGGTCTTGAAATTGTGTTGTCAAACTGTAATGATTCCCTGTTGAAGGAAATAATTTTGTTAGGGGATTTCAATACTGATGTCTGCAAAAATAATAGTCCAACCCACAATGTATTTATGTAGATCACTTGCACTGACCCAAATTATAAAAGATCCCACCAGGATATGTGAAACAGTGCAAAGTACGATTGACTTAATATTGGTGTCTGATAGATCAAAAATATCGCAGAGTGGAGTAATAGTATATGGAATCAGTGATCATTTTATTACATTTTGCACAATGAGGATTTTTAAAGATATATTTAAGTGTCACAAAACCGTTAGAATCAGAGGACTCAAAAAATACTTTTTAGGGAGGAAGTTTAGGGAGGAAGTGGGTAAAATTGACTGGTCACCTGTGCTAGATAGTGTAGATGTAGACAGTGCCTGGGAAGTCATTAAATGTAGATTCCCTGATGTGGTGAATGTGATGGTTCCCATTAGACGGGTCAGGGTAAAGCAGAGATCTAGCCGTTGGTTTAATCATGAGATTCTAGAATCTATCCAAGCAAGGAATAAGGCCTTTAAAAAATGTAAGAACTCTCAAGAGAAGCATGATTTTGTTCTATATAAACATCACAGAAATGAAGCACAGAGCAGGATGGATGAAGCTAAGAGAACAAAAATGACCATAAAAGCTTTGAAAATCATTTAAGGAACTAGGCTGTAGTAGTACTACCAAAAACAAACTAAACAGTATTGGACTGAACATCAGGGGGGAGATGGTATATGAAAAAGCAGAGGTTGACAATAAATTCAACTCTTTTTTTACTTCAAGCAAGCTGCCCACCAGTTCTGTTTTGTATGGAAGCAACCAAGTCAAGAAGTATTATGTAGAGTTACGGGTTCAGCCAAACTCTTTCTTTTGCAAAGGTAGCAACAGCCAAACTAGTCAGTATGCTGGCAGAGCTTAAATGCTCCAAAGCCACAGGCCTGGATAAAATTACTGCAAGGTTTCTAATAGATTCTGCTGAGGAAATGGGCCCTTGTATTACGCATATCATTAATCTCTCTCTTGAACAAGGTACCTTTCCCAGGGACATGAAACAAGCTAAAGTTATACCTCTGTATAAGAAGGTGATCAAGTCTGACCCTGGGAATTATAGACCTGTATCTATCCTCTGTGTAACATCAAAGATCCTGGAGAGAGTTGTACATGAGCAAATGTATGAATATGTTAACAAACAGGGTCTAATGTATGATTTTCAGTCGGGTTTTAGAAAAACATACTCCACTGATTCATGTCTACTTTACTTGACTGACTTCATCAGGAAAGAGATTGATGAGGGAAATCTGTGTGGAATGGTACTGCTTGACCTACAGAAGGCCTTTGATACAGTTAACCACTGTCTCCTAATCTCCAAACTGGAGGCACTGGGGTTAAGCAGTATCCCTCTAGGCTGGGTAAAGTCCTATTTATCAGGAAGGGAGCAAGTAGTAGAGGTTAATGTTTCACTGTCTCAGGCAAAACCAATAAGTTGTGGCATTCCGCAGGAGAGCATGCTTGGGCCTTAACGATATGAAAGATGCTTGTTCTTGCCGTCTTTTTCTTTATGTGGATGACTCTACACTTCTGGTGTCTCACAAAAGTGAAACTATGTTGGAGAGCATACTTAGCACAGCGCTTAATAACATTAGCAAATGGCTTGGAGATAATAAGCTATCTCTGCACTTAGGGAAAACTGAAGCAATTATTTTTGGATCCAGACCTAAATTGAGTAGGTCCTCTGAAATCAGTGTGAAATTAGGGGGCGAGGTGCTGACTACTTAAACCTCTGTTAGCTACTTGGGATGAATCCTTGATGGAAGCTTGGGAGGTGTGAGCATGGCCAATAAAGTGCTAGGGAAGGTTAATGCCAAGACTACGTTTTTGGCTAGAAAGTCCAAGTTGCTGGATAAGGACTCCATGAAAGTGCTAGCTACTGCCGTCATTCAATGCCATTTTGACTATGCTAGTACTTCCTGGTTTAGGGGCCTATCTAAACTTATGAAGGGGAAGCTCCAGATAGCCCAGAATAAGCTGATCAGGGTAGTATCGAAGGTGAGTCCACGTACTCACATAGGCAGGAGCTGCTTTCAGGAACTAAACTGGCTGCCTGTTGAGGCTAGGATGTCCCAGATTAGACTAGGTTTGGTTTACAGGAGTATTTATGGTCCTGCGCCCAGATATCTAAGTGATTACTTTCCTCGTGTTAGGGATACACACAATCACAGCACCAGATCAGGTGTTGCTGATGTGTGCTTATACAGGTTCAGGAGTAATGCTGGGAAAGGTACTTTCTTGTATACTGGAGCCTCAGAATGGAATGAGTTGCCTCTGCTCATAAAAACAACATCCTCTCTGGGCAGCTTTAAAAATAAAGTAAAAATATGTTTGATGTCTTCTGTGCCCATATGAATAACCTCTATGATGTAACTGGAATGATGAGATAGATGTTCTTCTTCTCTGTTTTTGTTTTATTATTTCACTGCCATACTGTGTTCGATCTTGTCTATCCACCTTGTCTCAAGAGGACCACAATGGAAATAAGTCCCAGACTTTATTGTGTGTTATCCTCGATGATTTTATTAATGTGAATGTATGGCTTTTTCAAGTTTTATGTGTGCTTGTTTTTTTAAATGGTCAAATTAATAAACTAAACTAAAATGTTTAATTGACCCTATGCAAAAATAAGGCAGTCTATGGTTACATCTAAACATCCAATTACCCACATTTTAGTCCAATCTTAATTACAAATGTCCATTATCATAACTGTACCTTAAAATCAACTACCAGCCTAAGTTAGTTAGAGCATGGCTAGCCCTACTCTGCAGTAAGTAACTTAGCTAGTTATAATTTCTTACACCTTTACGATAGCAAACAGGCTATCTGCAAATGTTGGTAATCGTTTGAGTAACGTTAACAGATTGATAATAACAATTGTTCGTTTTGAGTTCGTGTGAAAATCTAACTGAGTTAATGGATTTCAAATTGCTGAATGATAACTTGCTGAACACATTGGTATACTGTAACTTACGACACTGCACTGTATACGCGTGTATTACTAGCACAGATGTAAACATAATGTTTGGCTAAATTGGGAACCGATCTCTCTTATCTGATTAACTGTCTGTTAATGGAGCCAAATGTAACGGCAGTCTACGTCGTCCTCCTCCTCAGACGAGGAGAGGCGAGAAGGATCAGAGGACCAATGTGCAGCGTGGTAATTAGACATAATGAATTTAATCAAACAAAAACAAAACACTATACAAACTGACAAAACACACTAACCGTCACAGTCCCGTGTAGCACCAACACTGACACAGGAACAATCACCCACAAACAAACAGTGAGAACAGCCTACCTTAATATGGTTCTCAATCAGAGGAAACGTCAAACACCTGCCTCTAATTGAGAACCATATCAGGCAACACATTTAACCCAACATAGAAACAGACAAACTAGACCCACAACATAGAATTCCCACCCAGCTCACGTCCTGACCAACACTAAACAAGCAAAACACATACGAACTCTGGTCAGGACGTTACAGTACCCCCCCCCCCCTGAGGTGCGGACTCCGAACGCACCCCTAAAACTCAAGGGGAGGGTCTGGGTGGGCATCTGTCCGCGGTGGCGGCTCCGGCGGTGGACGAGGACACCACTCCACCACTGTCTTTGTCCCCCTCCTTAGCGTCCTTTGAGTGGCGACCCTCGCCCACGACCTTGGCCTAAGAATCCTCCCCAAGGCCCCCACATGATTTAGGAGGTAGCTCAGGACAGAGAGGTAGCTCAGGACAGAGAGGTAGCTCAGGACAGAGAGGTAGCTCAGGACAGAGAGGTAGCTCAGGACAGAGGGGCAGCTCCGGACTGAATGGCAGCTCCGGACTGAATGGCAGCTCCGGACTGGAGGGCAGCTCCGGACTGGAGGGCAGCTCATGACTGGAGGGCAGCTCATGACTGGAGGGCAGCTCATGACTGGAGGGCAGCTCATGACTGGAGGGCAGCTCCTGACTGGAGGGCAGCTCATGACTGGAGGGCAGCTCCTGACTGGAGGGCAGCTCATGACTGGAGGGCAGCTCATGACTGTAGGGCAGCTCATGACTGAGGCCTCCCGGGTGGCGCAGTGGTCTAGGGCACTGCATCGCAGTGCTAGCTGCGCCACCAGAGTCTCTGGGTTCGCGCCCAGGCTGGGCTGGGTTCGCGCCCAGGCTCTGTCGCAGCCGGCCGCAACCGGGAGGTCCGTGGGGCGACGCACAATTGGCATAGCGTCGTCCGGGTTAGGGAGGGTTTGGCCGGTAGGGATATCCTTGTCTCAGTATGTAAAAATGTAATAAAATGTATGCACTCTACTGTAAGTCGCTCTGGATAAGAGCGTCTGCTAAATGACTAAAATGTAAAATGTAAATGACTGGAGGGCAGCTCATGACTGTAGGGCAGCTCATGACTGGAGGGCAGCTTATGACTGGAGGGCAGCTCATGACTGGAAGGCAGCTCATGACTGGAGGGCAGCTCATGACTGGAGGGCAGCTCATGACTGGAGGGCAGCTCATGACTGTAGGGCAGCTCATGACTGTAGGGCAGCTCATGACTGTAGGGCAGCTCATGACTGGAGGACAGCTCATGACTGGAGGACAGCTCATGACTGGAGGGCAGCTCATGACTGGAGGGCAGCTCATGGCTGGAGGGCAGCTCTGGCAGCTCCTGACTGGCTGGCGGCTCTGGCAGCTCCTGACTGGCTGGCGGCTCTGGCAGCTCCTGACTGGCTGGCGGCTCTGGCAGCTCCTGACTGGCTGGCGGCTCTGGCGGCTCCTGACTGACGGACGGCTCTAGCGGCTCCTGACTGGCGGACGGCTCTAAAGGCTCGGGACAGACGGGCGGCTCTGAAGGCTCGTGGCAGACGGATGGCTCAGATGGCGCTGGGCAGACGGATGGCGCTGGGCAGACGGATGGCTCAGACGTCGCTGGGCAGACGGATGGCTCAGATGGCGCTGGGCAGACGGATGGCTCAGACGGCGCTGGGCAGACGGATGGCTCAGACGGCGCTGGGCAGACGGATGGCTCAGATGGTGCTGGGCAGGCAGGCAGCTCAGACGGCGCTGGGCAGGCAGGCAGCTCAGACGGCGCTGGGCAGACGAGCAGTGCAGGCAGCTCAGACGGCGCTGGGCAGACGAGCAGTGCAGGCGGCGTTGAGCAGACGAGCAGTGCAGGCAGTTCAGACGGCACTGGGCAGGCAGGCAGCTCAGACGGCGCTGGACAGACGAGCAGTGCAGGCGGCGTTGGGCAGACTGCCGACTCTGACCTGCTGAGGCGCACAGTAGGCCTGGTGCGTGGTGCCGGAACTGGTGGTACCGGACTGGAGACACGCACCTCAAGGCTAGTGCGGGGAGCAGGAACAGGGCACACTGGACTCTCAAAGCGCACTATAGGCCTGGTGCGTGGTACCGGCACTGGTGGTACCGGGCTGAGGGCACGCACCTCAGGGCGAGTGCGGGGAGAAGGAACAGTGCGTACAGGGCTCTGGAGACGCACAGGAGGCTTGATGCGTGGTGCCGGAACTGGAGGCACTGGGCTGGAGACACGCACCACAGGGAGAGTGCGTGGAGGAGGAACAGGGCTCTGGAGACGCACTGGAAGCCTGGTGCGTGGTGTAGGAACTGGTGGTACTGGGCTGGGGCGGGAAGGTGGCGCCGGATATACCTGACCGTGCAGGCGTACTGGCTCCCTTGAGCACTGAGCCTGCCCAACCTTACCTGGTTGAATGCTCCCCGTAGCCCGTCCAGTGCGGGGAGGTGGAATAACCCGCACTGGGCTGTGTTGGCGAACCGGGGACACCATGCGTAAGGCTGGTGCCATGTACACCGGCCCGAGGAGACGTACTGGAGGCCAGATATGTAGAGCCGGCTTCATGGCACTTGGCTCAATGCTCAATCTAGCCCGCCCAGTGCGGGGAGGTGGAATAACCCGCACCGGGCTATGCACCCGTACAGGAGACACCGTGCGCTCTTCCGCATAACACGGTGTCTGCTTGTACTCCCGCTCTCCACGGTAAGCATGGGAAGTGGGCGCAGGTTTCCTACCTGCCCTCGCCACACTACCCTTTAGCCCCCTGCCCCCAAGAAATTTTTGGGGTTTCTTCACGGGCTTCCAGCCACGCTTCCGTGCTGCCTCCTCATACCACCGATCCTGGGCTTTCGCTGCCTCCATCTCCTCCCGAGAGCGGCGATTCTCTCCAACCTTAGCCCAGGGTCCTTCTCCGTTCAATATTTGCTCCCATGACCATTCCTCCTGGTACCACTGCTGCTGTCGCTGCTGCCCGTTGCCACGCTGCTTGATCCTTGTTTGGTGGGTGATTCTGTAACGGCAGTCTACGTCGTCCTCCTCCTCAGACGAGGAGAGGCGAGAAGGATCAGAGGACCAATGTGCAGCGTGGTAATTAGACATAATCAATTTAATCAAACAAAAACAAAACACTATACAAACTGACAAAACACACTAACCGTCACAGTCCCGTGTAGCACCAACACTGACACAGGAACAATCACCCACAAACAAACAGTGAGAACAGCCTACCTTAATATGGTTCTCAATCAGAGGAAACGTCAAACACCTGCCTCTAATTGAGAACCATATCAGGCAACACATTTAACCCAACATAGAAACAGACAAACTAGACCCACAACATAGCTCACGTCCTGACCAACACTAAACAAGCAAAACACATACGAACTCTGGTCAGGACGTTACACCAAAGGTCTAACGTTAACTTACACAGCAACTCAACATTCATAAAAGTTGTTCACGAAACCTAAACCCGATGCTAAAGCTTAAAACTTAATTCAAATATGATGCTTTCGCCAATCGTGAAAAGAGCTTGTGGAGCTGTGGAAATATTCTCTTCTTATTCTGCATCTTCTTCTTCTTCTTCTTCTTCTGTATCTTGCAACCAACGTTAGTATTCTCTCTTCCTCGTCCTCGATTTGAAAAATGTGCCACCAAATTAAATGATTCTTTCAACAAGAGGTGAAATGAGATGTCAATCAGCATCAAACTGCCAGTAGCGAATGACATTTCGGGGAGGCACTCGGGGTGGCTAATCAGATGTCAGGGGTGTCCAGTGCCACCCCGGACACCCCTCCGGCTCCGCCCCTGCGTATTCCAGGAGGGGGACACTGCGCTGCCTGATGCTGATATAACATACTCAAGCTGCTCATTGTTGACATGAGGCTCAAAATCCATATGTATCAGACTCTCCTCTTCTCAAATAAAAACTGTAGGTTGGCATTTACATTTTATATTTCAAAAAATTACAATTGCGTCAATGTGTAATTGTTTGTACAATCAAATCAAATCAAATTGTATTGGTCACATACACATGGTTAGCAGATGTTAATGTGAGTGTAGCAAAATGCTTGCCGTACCAGGCGGTGATACAGCCCGACAGGATGTTTGTGAGTGTTTTTGGTGACAAGCCAAATTTCTTCAGTCTCCTGAGGTTGAAGAGACGCTGTTGTGCCTTCTTCACCACGCTGTCTGTGTGGGTGAACCATTTCAGTTTGTCCGTGATGTGTACGCCGAGGAACTTAAAACTTTCCACCTTCTCCACTACTGTCCCATCGATGTGGATAGGGGGGTGCTCCCTCTGCTGTTTCCTTAAGTCACAATCATCTCCTTTGTTTTGTTGACGTTGAGTGTGAGGTTATTTTCCTGAAACCACACTCCGAGGGCCCTCACCTCCTCCCTGTAGGCGGTTTCGTCATTGTTGGTAATCAAGCCTACCACTGTAGTGTCGTCTGCAAACTTGATGATTGAGTTGGAGGCGTGCATGGCCACACAGTCATGGGTGAACAGGGAGTACAGGAGAGGGCTCAGAGCGCACCCTTGTGGGGCCCCAGTGTTGAGGATCAGCGGGGTGGAGATGTTGTTTCCTACCCTCACCACCTGGGGGCGGCCCGTCAGAAAGTCCAGGACCCAGTTGCACAGGGCGGGGTCGAGATCCAGGGTCTCGAGCTTAATAACGAGTTTGGAGGGTACTATGGTGTTACATGCTGAGCTGTAGACGATGAACAGCATTCTTACATAGGTATTCCTCTTGTCCAGATGGGTTAGGGCAGTGTGCAGTGTGATTGCGATTGTGTTGTCTGTGGACCTATTGGGGCAGTAAGCAAATTGGAGTGGGTCTAGGGTGTCAGGTAGGGTGGAGGTGATATGATCCTTGACTCGTCTCTCAAAGCACTTCATGATGATGGAAGTGAGTGCTACGGGGCGAGAGTCGTTTAGCTCAGTTACCTTAGCTTTCTTGGGAACAGGAACAATGGTGGCCCTCTTGAAGCATGTGGGAACAGCAGACTGGGATAGGGATTGATTGAATATGTCCGTAAACACACCAGCCAGCTGGTCTGCGCATGCTCTGAGGACGCGGCTAGGGATGCCGTCTGGGCCGGCAGCATTGCGAGGGTTAACAGGTTTAAATGTTTTACTCACGTTGGCTGCGGTGAAGGAGAGTCCGCAGGTTTTGGTAGCGGGCCATGTCGGTGGCACTGTATTGTCCTCAAAGCGAGCAAAGAAATTGTTTAGTTTGTCTGGGAGCAAGACATCGGGAGGGATTTACAGCAGTGGAGCAGGTGAAAGAGTGGCAGTTTGACTCCAAGGAGAATCTAGAACTGGACATACCTTACCAGATCACCAAATCAGCCTTCAGTCCTAAACCTCGCACCCCCACTGGAACCTACCTAACCAGACTTCAGCATATCAGCCCCTGAATGGGTGCACAGAGGTCAACTGCAACTCCCATCCTGGACAGGCACAGTATGTGCAGGGTTTTGAGTCCTGCATGACCTGGCCCTGTATCTTTGTCCCTATAGTACAGTGGTCACCAACCAGTCGATCATGATCGACTTGTCGATCTCCAAGGCATTTCTAGTCGATCGCCAAACATTTCTGTAAAAAACCCAACGATAAAGCCTTGTGTTCCTATTTTTTGGTATTAGTCTCGGGCTGTTGGTGGTAGGTGCAGCCATTTCAACTGCCCTGTGCGCCGGGTAGGCAAACTGTTGCCATTTCATGTGTCTGAAGGTAAAAACTGCCTTCCCGGGGGGCCTGGAGAGTAAATCATGTGCACTAGGCTTCCGCTGGCCAATCAGATTGCTCAGATGACCGAGTCTGCAATAACGTAGCAGACAAAAGAAAGCTACGACAAAATTCATACGGTGAGATTTCAAAACGTTTAAAACCATGACTAGAGAGAGACTGTCAACGAATACAGCAAAGAGCTGCTGTTTTTATGAGTGAGTTCATGTTTAAGTTCTTACTCAGCACTGTCAACACTTTGTATTCAACACTTTTATAAGCCATAAAATGTGTGTTCTTCCTATTTCCACTCAGCGCTACAACAAGCAGTGCAGCAGTAATGAATGAATAGGAAAGTGTATCTATAGGCTTGCATTGTTGTTATTATTAGCGGCTTGGGTATTTTTTAATGTCAAGGAATATTTCACTTTCTCTGTTTATAGGAGTAACAACATGAATTTGTGCATGAAGCGGAAATAATGTGGTGCGACTTGAGTTTTGCCATTAGCTGGAAGACGATGTCTCTTTTTGGTCAGTGTCAGTGGAGGAAAGGGAGAACGGAGGGATGTTGAGAGACGGACGCTCAGTCTGCTGCTCTCTCCCTTTGCTGAGACTGACCATCAGATGCAGGCACCATCAGCCCAGTAAAATAAAAAGCAAATTATTTAAATGTATGCTCACTCAGCTATGCCTCACAAGTAATACACCAATGGATCTATTACCGTTGTGATCATATAGCCTACCTCAAATTTTGAAATATAATTTTAAAAAATGTCCCGAACAACAATGCATTGGCAGGTAAATTCAGGCAAAGCCAGTATGCGGTGATAATGTACTGGGCATATAGCTTACTGCACAAACCTCATTGCTACAGTACTGTTTTTAATTGGTTAATGTTGCATAGGCTTACGTTTTTTAAGTCACGTTAATAAAAAATCAGAGCGGTAGATCTCGGCATGCATTTTGACTCAGAAAGTGATCTTGACTCAGAAAAGGTTGGTGACCACTGCTATAGTAAATAAAGAAGCTCACCACATGTTTGATTATGTCATTTCAATGCAGATCTACAGAGTCATTGCAAACTCTCATCATCTCGCTTTCTGGTTATATCTGATGTATTAGGATCGTAGTTACAGTAGGGGCCTGAAAATATCTTTTCTGCTCTCAGTATTTCAGCACATAAACCAAGCACTTTTAATTATGTAATATATTATACATGTCCAGTATACTCATGCACCTTATGGAAATGGTGTTTGACTAATGTGTCATCCATCCCAAGCCTTATTACTGCTGCTCTCTAGTAAAGTCTGTCTTTCTAGGGCAAAACAGGCTAAGCTCTGAGATGAATACTGTGTGCTGTGATGCCAGAGAGAGTGAGACTGCTGCTTGTATGTCATCTGCTTATCTGAAAACACATTTTTAGAAATGTCCTTTCAGCTGAGCAGTGTGATACTAGTGACTTGTTCAAACCTTTAGCCCAGTTTGCACTTAAGAAGGCAGCTCATCAATTATTCTCTCCTAAAGAGCTTTAAAAAGCCCAAAAGGCTGTGTTGCTGCAGTAGAGTGACACTGTCTCATCATACAGGCTTAGTCACTATATACTGTGTATTCAATGGAAAGTGTAGATAATCTATATGAGAAGCCAAGATTTAGCAGTACAGTCACTGCTGGCTTTTCTCTAGATGATGCTCCACATAACCGTCCATGAGGATCTTAAATCAACAAATGATGTACAAATTCATGTCCAAGGTCGTTTTTTGTTGTTGTTAAAAGTCTTTATGAACAGTATTTTACGAGAAGATTAAAATGCGACTCCAGTAGGCCCATGTGTTGATTGCATAATCATAGGTTTAGGTTTTGATTTGCCACTGTATTTGGTTCCTCCACCATACTTCCAGTATTCTGGAGGGAATACATGTTCACTGCACTCTTTTTCAGGCATAGTAATTGAAAAATTGATGTCCATCAGTAGCTGTTCTGAATTTAAAAGGTCACAGAATAACTGTCTTGACTGCTTTTAATTTTACAGAGGCTACAGTTAAGCACAGGACACACACAGTAGCCTACCGTTACAGACAATGTGTCACGCCCTGACCTTAGAGAGCCTTTTTATGTCTCTATTTGGTTTGGTCAGGGTGTGATTTGGGGTGGGCATTCTATGTTTTGTTTTCTATGATTTTGTGTTTCTATGTTTTGGCTGGGTATGGTTCTCAATCAGGGACAGCTGTCTATCGTTGTCTCTGATTGGGAACCATACTTAGGTAGCCCTTTTTCCCTCCTTTCGTTGTGGGTAGTTGTCTTTGTTTGTGGCACTATAGCCCTTAAGCTTCACGGTCGTTTTGTATTGTTTATTGTTTTTGTTGGCTTCATTCCAAATAAAAAGTAATGTACGCTGACCACGCTGCACCTTGGTCCGCTTCTTCCAGCATCGGCCGTGACACAATGTTTAGTAAACACTGGCTCTATTGTTTCTGTGGCACCCCAGGGTTGGATGGGATGGTTGTAATGACTGGTTTGTCCTATTTTAAATCCCAGGACTGGGTTAGGGATGTGTGCACATACTTCAGTGGGTTCAGTGGACATATTTCCCTGTTGTCATCATAGGCACAGTCCTGCCTGAGGGAAGACGATCTCTTGCTCAAGGATAGAAAGGAAAGGGAACGGGGGATACCTAGTCAGTTGTACAACTGAAATGACCAGTCAGCTGTCTGTTGGTTTGATCACATGGACGTGTGTCTCTGAATGGTATTTTCAATTAGGTTTCCACCATATTTCACTCTTCCACACTGTATTTACAGTTAGTGCAAATGATGGAGAGGAGATGAGGAGGCCACTTTAGACTTTTGAAATGAAAGAGATGAGACGAGGAGACCTATAGACTTTTGAGATACAGTCCTGAAGTAGTGTAATATGAAGAGGGGAAGGAAAGGAGATCCCACCTGCACTAGTCTGCTCCTATATTAATGATCAGAACATTTTGCCAGCATGTTATCTAGCTTAACCCATAAGATGCTAAGCCCTGTCTAAGCTGGGGGGGGGGGGGGAGAGAGAGGTCTGAAGTGTCTGTTCTATATCTGAGAGATATAAGAAAGATCAGGAATCCAGGGGAAAGCTGTGATCTCTTACTGATGTCACATGCTAAATCCACCTCAATCAGTGTAGGGGGAAATATTCAGGAGACCCAGTGAAAGGGAACACTCTTCTTTGTTTCGATTTTTCTGTGGAAGAACACATAGTGTTTCTGCTGACAATGTACTCGATATGGAGAAACCTTTATCATTGTAAGAGACAATCTTTCTATCAAATAAATTTTTTAATAAATATTCTTTTTAACATGATTATTTTCTCTAGTCTCTGGAATAATATCGAACAACAAAGAGATCTCAATGAAGAAAATAAAGATTTAGAAGATACTTTATGTCAAATTAGCAGACGGAATGTTAGCAGCCGGAATGTTAAGTCTCCTGTCAATCTATGTCTTTGTTATTGGCATAAATCCCTTGAAAATCCCTAAATCTTTACCATTATAGCATTGATCTCCATGTCGTTCTACTCTCTGGGGAATAACAGAGTATATTTCTGATAATGATGGTCTCCTTATAGACAAGTCAGCTTCCCAGAGATCCTCTATCTAATCATTCCATTGTCTTTGGTTAAGGCTCTAGGCATCCACCGACAAAACCATATCTTTATCCAGAGTAAACTGTTCCTGTACAATGGATCCATTTGGTGTCATCACACCATAGCCATGATCAATCCTGGTAGAATACAGATACCAACCGTTCTATGATTAATAATGACAAGTAACATAGGTGTCAAAATCAAATAAATCAAATCAAATTTTATTGGTCACATACGCATATTTAGCAGATGTTATTGTGGGTGTAGCGAAACGCTTGTGTTCCTGGCTCCAACAGTGCAGTAGTATCTAAAAACGATTCACAACAATACAAACAAATCTAAAAGTAAAATAATGGAATTAAGAAATATATAAATATTAGATTGAGCAATGTCAGAGTGGCATTAACTAAAATACAGTAGAATAGAATACAGTATATATATGAGATGAGTAAAGCAGTATGTAAACATTATTAAAGTGACTAGTGTCTCACTAGCCTATAAAGTGTCACACGATATAGTTTAACACGGAATAATAACAGTTATAGTGTCACGCCCTGACCATAGATTGCTTTGTATGTTTCTATGTTTTGTTTGGTCAGGGTGTGATGTGGGTGGGCATTCTATGTTGTATATCTAGGTTGTCTATTTCTGTGTTTGGCCTGGTGTGGTTCCCAATCAGAGGCAGCTGTCTATCGTTGTCTCTGATTGGGAGCTATACTTAGGTAGCCTATTTTCCATTGTGTGTTGTGGGTGGTTGTTTTCTGTTTAGTGTATGTTCACCTGGCAGAACTGTTCGTTTATTGTTTTTGTTGTTTTGTTAGTATTCATTAAAAGTAATTATGAGTACTTACCACGCTGCACCTTGGTCTTCTCCTTCTCCTCGATACGACGATCGTTACATATAGTGTAACACGGAACCCAAACCGGCTGCGCGCGTGCACCATCGTGCATAAATGTATTTTGTCCCCCCACACAACGTGATCACGACATGCAAGTTAGAATATCAAAACAAACTCAAACTCTTGAATCCCCGAGCTGACAAGGTAAAATTCTGTCATTCTGCCCCTGAACAAGGCTGTCATTGTAAATAAGAATTTGTTCTTAACTGACTTGCCTAGGTAAATGAAGGTTAAATAAAAAATAAATACATGTTAAAAAAGCAATACACACCATAGAGAATAAACAGCCTGCTATCTGACCAATCATGTCCTTCCCTTATGTCTTGACAAAGGCCTATCGAAATGTTGCATTTGTTATGTGTTGGTCCGTTCTTCCTTTTCCCCTTTATTTGTTCCGTTAAGTCATGCCTGTCTCCTTCCAAATCACATCCTTGGTAGAGGACAGTCTACTGTCTGGGGGGGGGGGTCAGACTCCTGGATACACAGGGCAAATGGAAGAGGGAGAGAGGAGGAATTGAGGAAGAGGATGGGAGGGAGGATGAGGGGAGGGTAGAAGAGGAGGGAAGAGTTTGGGAGAGGAGGGATAGGAAGAAGAGGATGGCAGAGGGGAGAGCGATGTTAAAGACTAGCCCATATGATAAATAGCTTAAAAATGAAATTCTTGCTTCTTAAATAGTACATTTACATTATGATCATACAGCTCAGAGAGTTTAATGTCGTAGGTGAAAGCCACTAATTAGTGAACAAAAAATGTATAATTTGTTTGACTTTTTCACATTGTCTCACGTTGTCAAAACAATATACAGGTACCTTGGCATAGATTCTACAAGTGTCTCTCTATTGGAGGGATGCGACACAATTATTCCACGAGAAATTCCATAATTTGGTGTTTTGTTGATGGTGGTGCAAAACGCTGTCTCAGGCACTGTTCCAGAATCTCCCATAAGAGTTCAACTGGGTCGAAATCTGGTGACTGAGACGGCCATGGTATATGGTTTACATCGTTTTCATGCTCATCAACCCATTCAGTGCCATGTGGATGGGGCTATTGTCATCCTATAGCCATGGTAGCCAAAATAATGGCCTACCCAGCATTTTTATACATGACCCTAAGCATGATGGGATTTTAATTGCTTAATTAATTCAGGAACTTCACCTGTGTGGAAGCACCTGCTTTCAATATATTTTGTATCCCTCATTTACTCAAGTGTTGCAATTATTTTGTCAGTTACCTATATCTGCAGTCAGTGTTTTGATTCGAGACTTAAGCCTGGAGAAAATTGAGGCGATGCTAAACTGGGAAGCAGCCTGTCAGTGATATCATAAAGATATGCCAAGACAAAATAGAACAATATGGTCTCCCACACATATTCATTATGAATTAAAGTACAAGTAAAAGCTAATTTACTTGGATACTTTTCATTCTACTTGAATAACAATCATAACTGTTATTATTCAATCGTCAAGTCCAGTAACATTATACACTCCGGACCTGAACAAGCTTCAGATAGAGTATGGAATTAAGATTGCTTGATGGCAGTGTTTTCCTGTTCTAAGATGAGATGCTGTGATTGTGTTGTGGATTTCATTGCAGACACATTGTATTTGTTGCGATTCTAATTATTTACATTTCAGACAATGGACACTGATGGCTTGTAATCACACTTTTTGTTGTTGAAATTTGCTGTGGTCCTGACTGCCAGACACAGAGACCAATCAAAAGGCTGTGTGGAGTCAGTAGCCCCTCCTAGCAGAGCAGGCAGGCATTTCGTTTGCCCATGTCCATCCCAGGTATATTCACACAACCACAGTTCCACTCAATGAAAGGCAGCCCAGTTCCCCTTGTGTCGCTTGTTGGGGTTATAGCAGAAGAGAGAGCCAGAGCCAGAGAGAGCCAGAGAGAGCCAGAGCCAGAGAGAGTCAGCCAGAGAGAGCCAGAGCCAGAGAGAGCCAGAGCCAGAGAGAGCCAGAGCCAGAGAGAACCAGAGCCAGAGAGAGCCCGAGCCAGAGAGAGCCAGAGCCAGAGAGAGCCAGAGCCAGAGAGAGCCAGAGCCAGAGAGAGCCAGAGCCAGAGAGAGTCAGAGCCAGAGAGAACCAGAGCCAGAGAGAACCAAAGCCAGAGAGAACCAGAGCCAGAGAGAGCCAAAGCCAGAGAGAGCCAGAGAGAGCCAGAGCCAGAGAGAGCCAGAGCCAGAGAGAGCCAGAGCCAGAGAGAGCCAGAGCCAGAGAGAACCAGAGCCAGAGAGAGCCAGAGCCAGAGAGAGCCAGAGCCAGAGAGAGCCAGAGCCAGAGAGAGCCAGAGCCAGAGAGAGCCAGAGCCAGAGAGAGCCAGAGCCAGAGCCAGAGAGAGCCAGAGGTGAATAACAGGGTTGGGGTCAATTCAGAATTTAATTCAGCCCATGAAATTCAAAATGTAATTGGCCACACCCCACAGGAAGAAGCATTTGAATTAAAGGAGATAGAATGTAATTCAAACCAATTCAAAGAAATTGAACTGAAACATTTAAGTTTCATTCCTTTGAAATATATTTTACCAAAATAATTTAAATACCATTTCAAATATTATCTTGATATAACTCAGATATGTCTTATTTTTGTCATGAGGGGTTAGTTCCCTCCTGGAGTATTTTATTTAATGCATTCTGTGAAATTAAAATGTTTCTAATATTTAAAAACGTGTAATTTAATCATGAATTATTATAAACAACCTAGAAAATGATCTTATATTTCCAGACTACAATAATTTAAAACCCATTTTAGTAAAATATGTTTTAACCTATAATATGTTCTACATAGTATTAGTAACCATACATTGTGTCAAAATAAACATGTATATAGGCCATGTGATGTGTAGAATAAATTAGCAATTCTACTACGAATTAAAATTAATTTCAAGTTTTGATTTCTGTGGGGTCTGGCCAATTCCAATTCAAGAACTGAAATGGAATTAAAGACCAATTCGCAACTCAATTTAGAATTGCCCCTAACCCTGATGCATAACCCTGTCGTCCATCCTGGAGTGCCTGTAGGAGGATGTTGTACCCTGGCCATGGTTGAGCCCCATTGTTCCATCATTTTGGAAATAAGATGAGTCTAGTTGCTGAACTGCTAGCCACTCCACATATTGTCCTGGTCTCTGCAGGGTCATAGAGCCAGACTGCGGGCAGTGAAGGCGGCTCCTTGTGCCCGCTGAACCACCCCTGGGCACTTCTCCCTCTTCTGCAGCGTATGGTTCTCAAACAGGCCCTCGTTACACGGCACACCATGGTTCCCATCTGGAAACGTCAGTAACCATGGACACAGACACGATGGCAGACACAAGATCAACTGTTACTCCTATTAGATACATGTGGTTTGAGGACATGACCCCTCCACACGACCACTCATGAACTCTCCTTCAAACTTCATCCCATCAAAGCGACTGAAGACCCCGGCTCCCTGGAACTTCCCCTGGGCAAACTCACCTTCATACCTAGGGATGAAGAAGACATTAAATAAAGATGATGTGTTTACACACACACACACACAAACACCTGGATCCCTCTAGTAAAAGGAGCACCCCTGAGCTATATAACAGTCCGTTCTCAAACTGTCCTGAGTAGCAGGTTCCATCCCGAGAACTTCAGCTGGCCCATTCCATGTCTCTGACCTGAGGGGAGGGGGGGAGGGGAGGGGAGGGGGGCACAGAGCACAACAGAGCAAGACATCCTTTAGGTTATTAGAGACAGAAAATACAACAATCTGATCTGTTAGATTACTTTAGAATTGCAGCATTTCTCCTTTCCTTATCATCAAAAAATATTAAACTTAATGCATGGACCAATACTCTTGTAACAGGCTACTTGATCGTTGAATAATCTAAGCACATGCTACACCGCAGACAAAAGTGTTTTCTCCTTGGCACACGAGTCCAGTATACACATCATTTTGAACTGGGATTTAGGAATCTTCCTTCCTCTGCCAAATATAGGTTTAGTATATTAGGATCCCATCTGCCAACAGCCTCCTTAAAGCTTGTCTAATCCAGCTGCTTTCTAACAGGGATTACTACCTCAGAATCTGTCTGCTGTTACTACCTCATACACACGCAGGCACACACACACAGGCGCACACACACACACACGCAGGCACACACACACAGGCGCACACACACACACGCACGCTAAAGAATTAATGCGTCTGCCGCCTGTATGATCCAATACAGAATTTACAGTGCCTTCGCAAAGTATTCAGACCCCTTTACTTTTTCCACATTTTGTTACGTTACAGCCTTATTCTAACGTTGATTAAATAGTTTTTTCCCCCTCATCATTTTTTGGTACCCTTCCCCAGATCTGTGCCTTGCCACAATCCTCTCCCGGAGCTCTACGGACAATTCCTTCAACCTCATGGCTTGGTTTTTGCTCTGACATGCACTGTCAACTGTGGGACCTTATATAGACAGGTGTGTGCCTTTCCAAATCATGTCCAATCAATTGAATTTACCACAGGTGGACTCCAATCAAGTTGTAGAAACATCTCAAGGATGATCAATGGAAACAGGATGTACCGGAGCTCAATTTCGAGTCTCAATTTCAAATACTTATGTAAATAAGTTATTTCAGGTTTTATTTGTAATAAATTTGCAAACATGTCAAAATACCTGTTTTGCTTTGTCATTATGGGGTATTGTGTGTAGATTGCTGAATATTTTTATTTTATTTAATCCATTTTAGAATAAGGCTGGAGCGTAACAAAATGTGGAAATAGTCAAAGGGTCTGAATACTTTCCGTGGCTGTTCTCTCCATATGCCCCTAAGAATGTGTACTTAGCCAATCATCTACAGGTAAGATCCAAGCAGACTGAGGGTATTTATTCCACATCGTGCATGTTATGGTATAAAAACTGTAATCCTGCTCTCTTTTTTGTGTTTTACCCTTTTTTTCTCCCCAATTACAATCTTGTTTCATCGCTGCAACTCCCCAACAGGCTCGGGAGAGGCGAAGGTTGAGTCATGCGTCCCCAGAAAAATGGCCCCTCAAGCCACACGCCTTAACACCCACACCCTAACCCTAACCCGGACGACGCTGGGACAGTTATGCGGCTGGTTGTAACACAGCCTGGGATTGAACCCGGGTCTGTAATGGCACCTCAAGTACTGCGATGCAGTGCCTTAAACTGCTGCGCCATTTGGGAGGCCCACAATCATGCTCGCTTGACATTATTTTGGATTGTAATTCTATGCTCATCAAAACTGTGTACATTCCATATAACATAGCTGTGTTGTTTGAGGGAGCTGAACTTTTAAACAAAAGTATGTTTTAACAATCTCAAGTTTTCAAATATTCTCTTAATATTAATATTATAGTTACTCCTGGCAGATGTGTTTGGCTGTGCTGCTGCTTGACCTCTGTTTTCTCAACAGGGGTTGACTCTGATCTTTCCAGTGAGTTTCCTAATGCAGGCCTTATCCTGGAGATTTGACAGAGGTACGGTAGGTCGGCCTCGACATGGTGGGTCATGGGTTGAAGGCTAGTTAGGATTTGGCTTAATAGAATAAGAATGTCAATCAATGGTATTACTGTGTGTGTACAAGAATGTGTGTGTACAAGAATGTGTGTGTACAAGACTGTGTGTGTGTGTGTGTGTGTGCGTGCGTGCGTGTGTGTGTGGAGTCGGAGGAATAAGACCAACCACTTTTGGAAATGAGGGAGACTATTATCTGCATTTGTCACATACAGTGGCAAGAAAAATTATGTGAACCCTTTGGAATTACCTGGATTTCTGCATAAATTGGTCATCAAATTTGATCTGATCTTCATCTAAGTCACAACAATAGACAAACATAGTGTGCTTAAACTTATATTGAATATATAATTTAAACATTCACAGTGTAGGTTGGAAAAAGTATGTGAACCCCTAGGTTAATGAAGCTAAAAGCTAATTGGAGTAAGGAGTAAGCTAACCTGGAGTCCAATCAGTGAGAAGAGATTGGAGAAGTTGGTTAGAGCTGCCTTGCCCAATAAAAAACACTCACAAAATTTGAGTTTGCTATTCACAAGAAGCATTGCTTGATGGGAACCGTGCCTCGAACAAAAGAGATCTCAGAAGACCAAGATCAAATCAAATCAAATTTTATTTGTCACATACACATGATTAGCAGATGTTAATGTGAGTGTAGCGAAATGCTTGTGCTTCTAGTTCTGACAATGCAGTAAAAACCAACGAGTAATCTAACCTAACAATTTCACAACAGCTACCTTATACACACAAGTGTAAAGGGATGAAGAATATGTACATAAAGATATATGAATGAGTGATAGTACAGAACGGCATAGGCAAGATGCAGTAGATGGTATCGAGTACAGTATATACATATGAGATGCGTAATGTAGGGTATGTAAACATTATATTAAGTGCCATTGTTTAAAGTGGCTAGTGATACATTTTTTACATGTATGGCAGCAGCCACTCAATGTTAGTGGTGGCTGTTTAACAGTCTGATGGCCTTGAGATAGAAGCTGTTTTTCAGTCTCTCGGTCCCTGCTTTGATGCACCTGTACTGACCTCGCCTTCTGGATGATAGCAGCAGGGTGAACAGGCAGTGGCTCGGGTGGTTGTTGTCCTTGATGATCTTTATGGCCTTCCTGTGACATTGGGTGGTGTAGGTGTCCTGGAGGGCAGGTAGTTTGCCCCCGGTGATGCTTTGTGCAGACCTCACTACCCTCTGGAGAGCCTTACGGTTGTGGGCGGAGCAGTTGCTGTACCAGGCGGTGATACAGCCCGACAGGATGCTCTCGATTGTACATCTGTAAAAGTTTGTGAGTGCTTTTGGTGACAAGCCGAATTTCTTAAGCCTCCTGAGGTTGAAGAGGCGCTGCTGCTCCTTCTTCACCACGCTGTCTGTGTGGGTGGACCAATTCAGTTTGTACATGATGTGTACGCCGAGGAACTTAAAACTTTCTACCCTCTCTACTACTGTCCCGTCGATGTGAATAGGGGGGTGCTCCCTCTGCTGTTTCCTGAAGTCCACGATCATCTCCTTTGTTTTGTTGACGTTGAGTGTGAGGTTATTTTCCTGACACCACACTCCGAGGGCCCTCACCTCCTCCCTGTAGGCCGTCTCGTCGTTGTTGGTAATCAAGCCTACCACTGTAGTGACGTCTGCAAACTTGATGATTGAGTTGGAGGCGTGTATGGCCACACAGTCGTGGGTGAACAGGGAGTACAGGAGAGGGCTGAGAACGCACCCTTGTGGGCCCCAGTGTTGAGGATCAGTGGGGTGGAGATGTTGTTACCTACCCTCACCACCTGGGGGAGGCCTGTCAGGAAGTCCAGGACCCAGTTGCACAGGGCGAGGTCGAGACCCAGGATCTCGAGCTTGATGACGAGTTTGGAGGCTACTATGGTGTTAAATGCTGAGCTGTAGTCGATGAACAGCATTCTCACATAGGTATTCCTCTTGTCCAGATGGGTTAGGGCAGTGTGCAGTGTGGTTGCGATTGCGTTGTCTGTGGACCTATTTTGGCGGTAAGCAAATTGGAGTGGGTCTAGGGTGTCAGGTAGGGTGGAGGTGATATGGTCCTTGACTAGTTTCTCAAAGCACCATGATGACGGAAGTGAGTGCTACGGGGCGGTAGTGGTTTAGCTCAGTTACCTTAGCTTTCTTGGGAACAGGAACAATGGTGGCCCTCTTGAAGCATGTGGGAACAGCAGACTGGGATAAGGATTGATTGAATATGTCCGTAAACACACCAGCCAGCTGGTCTGGGCATGCTCTGAGAACGCAGCTGGGGATGCCGTCTGGGCCAGCAGCTTTGCGAGGGTTAACACGTTTAAATGTTTTACTCACGTTGGCTGCAGTGAAGGAGAATCCGCAGGTTTTGGTAGTGGGCCGTGTCAGTGGCACTGTATTGTCCTCAAAGCGAGCAAAGAAGTTGTTTAGTTTGTCTGGGAGCAAGACATCCTGGTCCGCGACGGGGCTGGTTTTCTTTTTGTAATCCGCGATTGACTGTAGACCCTGCAACATACCTCTTGTGTCTGAGCCGTTGAATTGCGACTCTACTTTGTCTCTATACTGACGCTTAGCTTGTTTGATTGCCTTGCGGAGGGAATAGCTACACTGTTTGTATTCGGTCATGTTTCCAGTCACCTTGCCCTGGTTAAAAGCAGTGGTTCGCGCTTTCAGTTTTGCGCGAATGCTGCCATCAATCCACGGTTTCTGGTTGGGGAATGTTTTAATAGTTGCTGTGGGTACGACATCGCCAATGCACTTGCTAATGAACTCGCTCACCGAATCAGCGTATTCGTCAATGTTGTTGTTTGACGCAATGCGGAACATATCCCAATCCACGTGATCGAAGCAATCTTGAAGCGTGGAATCAGATTGGTCGGACCAGCGTTGAACAGACCTGAGAGCAGGAGCTTCCTGTTTTAGTTTCTGTCTATAGGCTGGAAGCAACAAAATGGAGTCGTGGTCAGCTTTACCGAAAGGAGGGCGGGGGAGGGCCTTATATGCGTTGCGGAAGTTAGAATAACAATGATCCAGGGTTTTTCCAGCCCTGGTAGCACAATCGATATGCTGATAGAATTTAGTGAGTCTTGTTTTCAGATTAGCCTTGTTAAAATCCCCAGCTACAATGAATGCAGCCTCAGGATATGTGGTTTCCAGTTTACATAGAGTCAAATAAAGTTCGTTCAGGGCCATTGATGTGTCTGCTTGGGGGGGAATATATGCGGCAGTGATTATAATCGAAGAGAAATCTCTTGGTAGATAATGCGGTCGACATTTGATTGTGAGGAATTCTAAGTCAGGTGAACAGAAGGACTTGAGTTCCTGTATGTTGTTATGATCACACCACGTCTCGTTAATCATAAGGCATACCCCCCCGCCCCTCTTCTTACCAGAAAGATGTTTGTTTCTGTCGGCGCGATGCGTGAAGAAACCAGCTGGCTGTACCGACTCCGATAGCGTGTCTCGAGTGAGCCATGTTTCCGTGAAACAAAGAACGTTACAGTCTCTGATGTCTCTCTGGAATGCTACCCTTGCTCGGATTTCATCAACCTTGTTGTCAAGAGACTGGACATTGGCGAGTAGTATGCTCGGGAGCGGTGCGCCCGTCTCCGGAGCCTGACCAGAAGACCGCTTCGTCTGCCCCTTTTACGGCGTCATTGTATTGGTTCGCCGGCTGGGATCCGATCCATTGTCCCGGGTGGTGGGCAAAACACATCATCTTTCTGCTTCAGGAAAGTCGTATTCCTGGTCGTAATGATGGTGAGTTGACGTTGCTCTTATATCCAGTAGTTCCTCCCAACTGTATGTAATAAAACCTAAGATTACCCTGGGTACCAATGTAATAAATAACATGTAAAAAAATAAATAATACTGCATAGTTTCCTAGGAATGCGAAGCGAGGCGGCCATCTCTGTCGGCGCCGGAAGTAACAGATTACGAATTGTTGACTTGCATAATGCTGGAAAAGTTTACAAAAGTATCTCTAAAAGCCGTGATGTTCATCAGTCCACGGTAAGACAAATTGTCTATAAATGGGGAAAGTTCAGCACTATTGCTACTCTCCCTATGAGTGGCCGTCCTGCAAAGATGACTGCAAGAGCACAGCGCAGAATGCTCAATGAGGTTAAGAATCAATCAATCAAATATATTTATATAGCCCTTTTAACATCAGCCAATGTCACAAAGTGCTGTACAGACACCCAGCATAAAACCCCAAACAGCAAGCAATGCAGATGTAGAAGCATGGTGGCTAGGAAAAACTCCCTAGAAAGGCCAGAACCTAGGAAGAAACCGAGAGAGGAACCCGGCTCTGAGGGGTGGCCAGTCCTCTTCTGGCTGTGCCGGGTGGAGATTATAACAGTACATGGCCAAGATGTTCAAACGTTCATAGATGACCTGCAGGGTCAGATAATAAAATTCACAGCTGTTGTCGAGGGTGCAACAGGTCAGCACCTCAGGAGTAAATGTCAGTTGGCTTTTCATAGCCGATCATTCAGTGTTAGAGACAGCAGGTGCGGTAAAGAGAGGGTCCTAAACAGCAGGTCCGTGACAAGGTAGCACGTCCAGTGAACAGGTCAGGGTTCCATAGCCGCAGGCAGAACAGTTAAAACTGGAGCAGCAGCATGACCCGGTGGACTGGGGACAGCAAGGAGTCATCAGGCCAGGTAGTCCTGAGGCATGGTCCTCCGAGAAAAGAGAGAGAAAGAGCGAAAGAGAGAAAGATAGAAAAAGAGAAAATTAGAGGGAGCATACTTAAAATTCACACAGGACACCGGATAAGACAGGAGAAATACTCCAGATATAACAGACTGACCCTAGCCCCCTGACACAAACTATTGCATCATAAATACTGGAGGCTGAGGCAGGAAGGGTCAGAAGACACTGTGGCCCTGTGGCCAAACAGGCAGGATATAACCCCACCCACTTTTCCAAAGCACAGCCCCCACACGGCATGGAAGAGCACCAGTAAGCCAATGACTCAGCCCCCGTAATAGGGTTAGAGGCAGAGACTCCCAGTGGAGAGAGGGGGACCGGCCAGGCAGAGACAGCAAGGGCGAATCCTAGAGTGTCAGCTAAAGACTTACAGAAATCTCTGGAACAAGCTAACATCTCTGCTGACAAGTCTACGATATGTAAAACACTAAACAAGAATGGTGTTCATGGGAGGACACCACGGAAGAAGCCAATGCTGTCCAAAAAAATCATTGCTGCACTTCTGAAGTTTGCAAAAGTGCACCTGGATGTTCCACAGCGCTACTGGCAAAATATTCTGTGGACAGATGAAACTACAGTTGAGTTGTTTGGAAGGAACACACAACACTATGTGTGGAGAAAAAAAGACACATCAAAACCTCATCCCAACTGTAAACTATGGTGAAGGGAGCATCATGGTTTGGGGCTGCTTTGCTGCCTCAGGGCCTGGACAGCTTGCTCTCATTGACGGAAAAATCAATTCCCAAGTTTATCAAGACATTTTGCAGGAGAATGTAAGGCTATCTGTCCCCCAAGTGAAGCTCAACAGAAGTTGGGTGATGGAACAGGTCAATGACCCAAAACACAGAAGTAAATCAACAACAGAATGGCTTCAACAGAAGAAAATACGCCTTCTGGAGTGGCCCAGTCAGAGTCCTGACCTCAACCCGATTGAGATGCTGTGGCATGACCTCAAGAAAGCAGTTCACACCAGACATCCCAAGAATATTGCTGAACTGAAACAGTTTTGTAAGGATGAATAGTCCACAATTCCTCCTGACCGTTGTGCAGGTCTGATCCGCAACTACAGAAAATGTTTGGTTGAGGTTATTGCTGCCAAAGGAGGGTCAACCAGTTATTAAATCCAAGGGTTCACATACTTTTTCCACCCTGCACTGTGAATGTTACAACAGTGTGCTCAATAAAGACATGAAAACATATAATTGTTTGTGTGTTATTAGTTTAAGCAGACTGTGTTTGTCTATTGTTGTGACCTAGATGAAGATCAGATAACATTTTAGGACCAATTTATGCAGAAATCCAGGTATTTCCAAAGGGTTCACATACTTTTTCTTGCCACTGTATGTTTATATCTTTACAAACCTAGTCCCGTGCCTTACAGAAAAACAAAGGACAGGAGGAAGACAAAGGGTTGTTGAGTTCACAGTATTCCCCCAACCCACACCCTCTCAGTAGTATTCATTCTGCCCAGATGATCCCTTATTACTGACAGAACTAACATAGGGACTGGGGACAGTTGAGTTAAGACACATATGAAGACAGATTTGAATTATTATTATTTGGATTTTGGATTTAACCTTTATTTAACTGATACACAGGGGATTATTTTAGTTAAGGCACAGGGGACTCTCAGCGAAGACACAAAGGAAGACTGATACACAGGGGATTATTTTAGTTAAGGCACAGGGGACTCTCAGCGAAGACACAAAGGAAGACTGATACACAGCGGATTATTTTAGTTAAGGCACCGGGGACTCTCAGCTAAGACACAAAGGAAGACTGATACACACAGGACTCTTAGTTAAAGGACAAGTTCACTTTTTGATGTAAATGGCATGTTATAGAAATGTCCAGACACTTTTTTTTTGCCATTTCTCTTACTTTTGAGGAACTTACCCCACCAGCAATAGAACTTTATCCGCAATGCTATATCCTAGCGATACTTTACCATGTGCATGCACATATACGGTAACGTATCGATCGAGTACAACAAAATGGAATATAACGTTAAAGTTCGTAATGTAACAATTTTCTGTGTACAACATCTAAAGACTTACATCACTATACTGAGAGAGTTGCCATTTCTAAGAGAACGTATTTGGGTGTTTTGGAGCCTTTGTTCATGTTTAATCACTGCCCCGATACAGTCACGCCCTGATCTGTTTCAACTGTTCCTGTTATTGTCTCCACCCCCTCCAGGTGTTGCTTATTTCCCCAGTGTATTTATCCCTGTGTTTCCTGTCTCTCTGTGCCAGTTCGTCTTGTATGTTTCCAAGTCAACCAGCGGCTTTCCCATTCTCCTGCTTTTGCATTTCTCCTTTTTCTAGTCCTCCCGGTTTTGACCCTTGCCTGTTTCTGAACTTTGCACCCGCCTGTCTGACCATTCTGCCTGCCTTGACCACGAGCCTGTCTGCCACTCTATACCTCTGGACTCAGATCTGGTTTGGACCTTTTGTCTGTCCACGACCATTCTCTTTCCTACTACTTTTTGGATTAATAAACATTGTAAGACTCCAACCATCTGCCTCCTGTGTCTGCATCTGGGTCTCGCCTTGTGCGTTGATAGATACTGCAGAATGAGTCTTAGGACCTCTACCACTGGTGGGGTAAGTTTCTCAAAACCAAATTAAATCGCAAAAAAAGTGTCTGGACACTTCTATAACATGCCATTTACATCAAATAGAGATTTGGTTAAAAAAAGGCAAACTTGTCCTTTGTCCTAGAAAGACAGTGCCCCAGGAGACTGTTAGGACACATAGGAAGACACACACACAATACTGTTAGTTAAGACACACATGGAGTCAGAGACACAGGGAACTGTCTAGAGATGGTAATGAGGCTGTAAGGATGTTATATATGACCGCTCTGTGGATGAAAATATCTGGCTGATGCTACCTAAGAGGATATTACATTCATGAATTAAACAACCTCTGTACTTCAGTGTGAAGGGTTTGGAGGAATATTTTTAAGACCACAATGATTAGAGAATTCCTATAGTCATACATAAATGAAGGCCTACATAACAGTATAAAGCATGATGCATACATATTGATCAGCCTATATGTGCCTACTGTATGAAGACGTAAACTTGAGAGGGAAGGTTAATAGAACGCACGAACAGGTACACGACTACAAACAAACGATACAGTCCCGTGTGGTAACATATACGACACAGGAGACAACCACCCACAACAAACAAAGTGAAACAACCTCCCTATATATGGTTCTCAATCAGAGGAAAACGTAAAACACCTGCCTCTGATTGAGAGCCATACAAGGTCAATTAAACTTGACACTTAACATAGAACAAACACAGACTGCCCACCCAGCTCACGTCCTGACCCACTAAACACAACTATACAAAAGGAAAACAAGGTCAGGAACGTGACATTACCCCCCCCCCAAGATGCGGACTCCGGCCGCAAAACTCAACCTCAAGGGGAGGGTTGGGTGGGCATCTGTCCACGGTGGCGGCTCCGGCTCCGGACGCTGTCCCTACACCACCATAGTCACTCCCCGCTTCCGTATCCCCCTCCCAATGACCACCCTCCAACTAAACCCACCTAAATTAAGGGGCAGCATCAGGATAAGGGGCAGCACCGGGATAAGGGGCAGCTCCGGACTGAGGGACGGCAGCTCCGGACTGATGGACGGCAGCTCCGGATTGAGGGACGGCAGCTCCGGACTGAGGGACGGCAGCTCCGGGCTGAGGGACGGCAGCTCCGGGCTGAGGGACGGCAGCTCCGGGCTGGACGGCTCTGGCGGATCCTGGCTGGACGGCTCTGGCGGATCCTGGCTGGACGGCTCTGGCGGATCCTGGCTGGACGGCTCTGGCGGATCCTGGCTGGACGGCTCTGGCGGATCCTGGCTGGACGGCTCTGGCGGATCCTGGCTGGACGGCTCTGGCAGGTCCTGGCTGGACGGCTCTGGCAGGTCCTGGCTGGACGGCTCTGGCTGGTCCTGGCTGGACGGCTCTGGCTGGTCCTGGCTGGACGGCTCTGGCTGGTCCTGGCTGGTGGGTGTTTCTGTAACGGCTGTCGTAGTCGTTCTCCTCCTCAGACGAGGAGGAGCATGGATCGGACCAAGATGCGGATTGGTATGTATTCATTATTTAATGGAAAAACAACAAACACTACAAAATACAAAAACCAACAAACGTGACTAACCCGAAACAGTCCTGTGTGGCCCAAACACTGACACAGGAACAAACACCCACAAAACACAAGTGAAACCCTGGCTGCCTTAGTATGATTCTCAATCAGGGACAACGATTGACAGCTGTCTCTGATTGAGAATCATACCAGGCCAAACACAAAATCCCAACATAGAAAATCAAACCTAGACCAACCCACCCAACTCATGCCCTGACCAACTAAAACAAATACATGACAAAGGAAAACAGGTCAGGAACGTGACACTGTCTTTCAAAGATAATTAATAAAAATCCAAATAACTTCACAGATCTTCATTGTAAAGGGTTTAAACACTGTTTCCCATGATTGTTCAATGAACCATAAACAATTAATGAACATGCACCTGTGGAACGGTCGTTAAGACACTAACAGCTTAGACGGTAGGCAACAAAAGTCACAGTTATGAAAACTTAGGACACTAAAGAGGCCTTTCTACTGACTCTGAAAAACACCAAAAGAAAGATGCCCAGGGTCCCTGCTCATCTGCATGAACATGCCTTAGGCATGCTGCAAGGAGGCATGAGGACTGCAGATGTGGCCAGGGCAATTAATTGCAATGTCCGTACTGTGAGACTCCTAAGACAGCGCTACAGGGAGACAAGACGGACAGCTGATTGTCCTCTCAGTGGCAGACCACGTGTAACAACACCTGCACAGGATCGGTACATCCGAACATCACACCTGCGGGACAGGTACAGGATGGCAACAACAACTGCCCGAGTTACACCAGGAACACACAATCCCTCCATCAGTGCTCAGACTGTCCGCTATAGGCTGAGAGAGGCTGCACTGAGGGCTTGTAGGCCTGTTGTAAGGCAGGTCCTCACCAGACATCACCGGCAACAACGTCGCCTATGGGCACAAACCCACCATCGCTGGACCAGACAGGACTGGCAAAAAGTGCTCTTCATTGACGAGTCGCGGTTTTGTCTCACCAGGGGTGATGGTCGGATTCACGTTTATCGTCGAAGGAATAAGCGTTACACCGAGGCCTGTACTCTGGAGCGGGATCAATTTGGAGGTGGAGGGTCCGTCATGGGCTGGGGTGGTGTGTCACAGCATCATCGGACTGAGCTTGTTGTCATTGCAGGCAATCTCAACGCTGTGCGTTACAGGGAAGACATCCTCCTCCCTCATGTGGTACCCTTCGTGCAGGCTCAGCCTGACAATGCCACCAGTCATACAGCTCGTTCTGTGTGTGATTTCCTGCAAGACAGGAATGTCAGTGTTCTGCCATGGCCAGCGAAGAGCCCCGATCTGAATCCCATTGAGTACGTCTGGGACCTGTTGGATCGAAGGGTGAGGGCTAGGGTCATTCCCCCCAGAAATGTCCGGGAACTTGCAGGTGCCTTGGTGGAAGAGTGGGGTAACATATCACAGCAAGAACTGGCAAATCTGGTGCAGTCCATGAGGAGATGCACTGCAGTACTTAATGCAGCTGATGGCCACACCAGATACTGACTGTTACTTTTGATTTTGACCCAAACCCCCCTTTGTTCAGGGACACATTATTCCATTTCTGTTAGTCACATGTCTGTGGAACTTGTTCAGTTTGTCTGTTGAATCTTATGTTCATACTAATATTTACGCATGTTAAGTTTGCTGAAAATAAACGCAGTGGAGGACGTTTATTTTTTGCTGAGTTTATTTTAAAGTCAAGGAGTGACAGGGATGGTGAGAAAGGGATGGTGAGATCAAGGGATGAGTTAAGGTCGAGGGATAGGGCGAGGAGAGGATGGGCAGAAGTGAAGGATGGGAAGAGGGGTGGGGGGAAGAGAAGTGATGAGTGAGGTGTGGGAGCAGAGGACAGGTGCTGAAGTCCAGAGACACAGCAGAGAAGAGATCAGATCCATTTAGCTCTGCAGATGCTGTACTATCAAGTGAAATGTGTGTGGTAGCCTAGTCAACATATGGACAGTGCTTTTAAAGGAAGGAGCTTTACTGAACTGTAAAATGTTTTCACACACAGACAAGGGAAAGGGGGAACATGTGTGAGACAAAGGATGGCAAAACTGCCCCTAATTTTCAGTAATTTCTTATCAGTTTGCAGGAATATAATCTAATCATTTAGAGAACCTCATAAGGCAGGCTATTTGCTGCCACATTACCATTAGGGTAAAATGCAAGTATGAACCTGTTGACACTGGATGATGTAATACATTATTCAGACTAGTTTATGTGTAAATGAGGCTACAATGACACCTCTTTCCCAATTCAGCTATATTCTTCTCACCTCTAAAACACCTATCGATTTGTCATGCTGTCAAAAGTTGTAAAAAGTATTCTTATGTTATGTCGCCGGCATATATCATGTACCTATCATGCCTTTCCAGTAGGTACAGTAGCGCCACAGTAACTGAGCCAATTTGGACAAGTCCTGCACTGCATTTTATTGACAGTGTACATAGCCTACAATCATATGACCAAACGGTTTACCTGTGCGCTACCTTCTCTGTCTCTGCAGCATTGGAATCCACCTTTACGACATTAACGAGTCGGTTAGGAGAGGAGAGAAGACAGGACAAGCACAGGTTGGCTAGGGAACAGTATTAGCCTGCCGCTATAAGCTTTGGTGCTGCTGACTCCGGCGGTAATGCATCATCACTATGTTATTACGCAGCCGTGCTGTTTCATTGCAGGGCTTCGGCTGCCGCTCATTTAAAACCTGTTCTGATTGGCTTGGTGTGTTACACCACTCTGGCAGACATGTTCCTATGGGGCAGTGAAGAAATGCCGGATTTTAAAGGTCCTATTTCAATGTGTAGCCTTGGGCACGATATTTTAGAAGAAAGAAATAGCCTAATTTAATAGGGAAAAATAATAACATGATAAACCTATCCATAGTAATTCCTTACTTGTTGTGCATTCTAAAATATAAATGTAGCCTATATCAACTCCCTTTTAGTTCTTTTAAAAACAAGTTTGAAAGAGTTTACTTGTTTCTTTCATAAGGCAAATGTTACTTGGCTCTATTCAATCCGTATCGCTGAAGTATGCGTTCAAATGATCATTTCCGATTGAGCCGATTTATTCAGCATTTAGGCCTACGGTGAATGCAGTCTCCGCAAACAAGGAAACATTGACTTTTAATAGTCAGCTCTACGGGTTGAATAGTCATTAGGGACTGTACGTTATTTATGAGGGATACCTCATCGTATCTCTCTCAAATGAAAATGGATGGGCTTCCAGTAAAATATATTTGTACCTGACCCTCCCTGAACTTTTGAAAAACCACAAGTGATCCTCCCCTATACCCAAAATAATAATTAAAACATAAAGTGGATAGCAGAGAACATGCCTACCGTTTTACCCTCACTCCTAGCACAGACCAGAGCCTTAGATATGCAGTTTTAGAAACTGCTCTTCGTTTTTTAAGCATTACACGGCAAAGTAGCCAGAAGGTTGTGGATTCGCAGACCACCTTGGTGTGAAAATATATCCATTATAATAAAAGCACTGCATGAATCTATCATCTTATAGCTTTTTAAAAACACATTTCATGCAACTCTAGGTCATTTTACATGACTGGAGACAAGCAGAACATTTTTTAATGCCACAACAGAGCATAACAACGAATGAGTGCATGCTGCAGCACCGGGGACGTTTTGATTTCTATACAGGCTATTCTTAAAAAAGAGGATAGTCTAAGTTTGGAACAGTGCTAAAGTTGTCTATCAAATATAAAAATTGAGCGCAACAGAACCAGTAACAACTGAAGTATCTGATCATCAATGATTTCATGAAAAAGCCATTCATTGTTTAACACAGCAGCCACATATCATACAGGTATACAGTTAACTTTTTTAAATTCTGTTTTATTCCATGATATTGTTACAAAAATGTATTTGTGTTGACTGTGATTGGGGCATAGGAATATAAGAGCATCTACTAGGCTAAATTAACAAAATAGGCATGTATAGCTCACCTCATGATCCTCAAACTAAAGACTGGCCAAACTCTTGTTTCTAAAAGTGATTTGGCACTGTGGCAATGGCAACCAATGGCACTGTAGAATGACTGTATAGCCTGAAGGCATTTTTCGTTTAATTTATTTCTAAGTTTCAAAAAATTGATTTCCTTTTATACAGCCTAAGTGCTAAATGTATAGGCATGTTGTTGATGTGTTGAAATGCTGAGCACTCCTGGCAGCCTGTAGCATGTCACAAATTCTTTACAATTGATTTATTCAAGGCTATAGCCTTGAAATAATAATAATAATATAACCTAAATAATTAGACTACCTGGCTTGCTCCTGACTGATTTAGAGTTAGCATGTTGTTTAATAGCTGGTTGAAATGACAAACTTCAATTGGTAGTGACAGTATCATTACTTTCCAAGCTAAGTACATGTTTTTGTCTCCTCATCCTTCCCTATAGAAGGTTGTAGCGCAGCCTCTGAATGTCATAGAGATAAACCAAATATATCTCATATGCAGAGGAGTCACGTCTTTCCCAGACATTTTACAGCTTGTTTCTAGCATAAGGCATTGTGGAGTAAAGCCTCGTTATAGATCGCACTATATACCATTTTATTTTTTTTTATCTTAAATTAACAAGGGGTAGGCCTATGGTTTTTAGCCATTAACTTTAACAAAAGCCACAATACCCTCACATACCCCCTCTTTAACAAAAACCTTATATTCTCTCACTTACCCCCTCAAATCGAACCCTGGTTTTAATTTAACACCATGCTCTTTACTGACACTGAGATATTTAAGGAGTGCATGGTGACTGAAGGAATTGTCTGACAAAATCTATGGATGGGAGATTACCACCTATCAGGTAGGTGTACCTCTTATTTCTTGAATAGGAGGAAATGGGCTCCAACACAAAGACCTTTTGTTTTAGTAGCCTAAAGTCAAATTAAAATGTAAACTGTTTAAATGAATTAGATCTTCTCGAATTAGCCTACTTTCAGCACCCATGCGCTGTCCACATAGTTTTGACATTAATTATTAATTTCGGTAGCCTATAATGACGTGAAGCTTGTTCTATATAAAGTATTTGACTGTGTGCCACAAAGTATTTGACTCTAGCCACAAAATTAAGGAAATTAGAAGGGGGGGGGGGGGGATTTCGGCAAGGCCATTTTCTTGCCTGCCGAACCCCCCCCCCCCCCCCCCCCCCCCCCCCCCTTCTAATTTCCTTAATTTTGTGGCTAGAGTCAAATACTTTCTGTGGCACACATCAGAGTCGAATTCTTTAGAACAAACTTCACGTCATTATAGGCTACCGAAATTATAATTAATGTATGTGTGTTATATTAAACATAGAGGGAGTAAAATGTAGGCAAGCAATAAACATTTCAGAACAACTACTAGTCGAATAAGACATGGGAGAGATGACGAATTTTGCCAAAGAGATTTATTTATAGACTAATACACTTGAAACAAATAGCCAAACCGAAAACTGCAGACATTACTAGTGCCTCCCCGCAATCAAACCGACATAAAAAATAAAATGAAACGCAGCCTAACGTGATCAGAAATCTCAACTAGCAAGCAAGTCGCAGCAATGGAGAATTGAGTGCGTGCGCGTTCACGCGAGGGGGGGATTCTGGCAGGGGGAGATTTTCGGCACAACACCGTCAACCTTTCTGTTACTGGCCCAACGCTCTAACCACTAGGCTACCTGCCGCCCCACAATGTGTTACTCGAATATGGCTTATTGTGAGGTCAAAATAACTCTGATAAATAGCTTCATTATGGGCAACGAAGTAAATATCTCTGCCCTTAATCTTGTTTTTATTAAAATCAATTATAGCAATAGCAAGCTTACCTCCGGTCTTTCTTCTCATCTGCTTTCTTAGTGTCCAAAAAACTTTCTCTGCCCTTAACCTTGCTCTGAACATCTCCAAAACAAAGGTAATGTGGTTTGGTTTGGTAAGGAGAATGTCTCTCCCCCCACAGGTGTGATTACTACCTCGGAGGGTTTAGAGCTTGAGGTAGTCACCTCATACAAGTATTTGGGAGTATGGCTAGATGGTACACTGTCCTTCTCTCAGCACATATCAAAGCTGCAGGCTAAAGTTACATCTAGACTTGGTTTCCTCTATCGTAATCACTCCTCTTTCACCCCAGCTGCCAAACTAACCCTGATTCAGATGACCATCCTACCCATGCTAGATTATACAGACGTAATTTATAGATCGGCAGGTAAGGGTGCTCTCGAGCGGCTAGGTGTTCTTTACCATTCAGCCATCAGATTTGCCACCAATGCTCCTATAGGACACATCACTGCACTCTATACTCTTCTGTAAACTGGTCATCTCTGTATACCCTTCGCAAGATCCACTGATTGTCGTTTATTTATAAAACACTCTTAGGGGGGAGTGAGGCCTATCTGAGAGATCTTCTGCAGCCCTCATCCTCCACATACAACACCAGTTCTACCAGTCACATTCTGTTAAAGGTCCCCAAAGCACACACATCCCTGGGTCGCTCCACTTTTCAGTTCGCTGCAACGAGCTGCAACAAACACTCAAACTGGACAGTTTTATCTCTTCATTCAAATACTCAATCATGGACACTCTTACTGACAGTTGTGGCTGCTTTGCGTGATGTATTGTTGTCTCTACCTTCTTGCCCTTTGTACTGTTGTTTGTACCCTATTTTGTGCTGCTACCATGTTGTGCGGCTGCCATGTTGTGTTGCTGCCATGCTATGTTGTCCTCGTAGGTCTCTCTTTATGTAGTGTTGTTTCTCTTGTCGTGATGTGTGGTTTGTCAAATTTTTATTTAATTTATTTTTATTTTTAATCCCAGCCCCCATCCCCCATCCTCGCAGGAGGATTCTTATTGTAAATAAGGATTTGTTCTTAACCGACTTACCTAGTTATATAATATATTTATATTTTTTGTTAATAAATCCATGCTCTCCCTCTCAAGCTGAACAGGACATCAGTAGACCTTGTCCACGCGCACAGATATAGAATTGTTTGACAAATTGACTGGCCTCCTGAAGTGCCACCGTAAACAGCACAGTCATTGGTTAGGCTGCGCAAAGGGGTTATTAACATCGCAGGCCGGTGCTCATGATTGGGAACCATTGCCGTGTGTAATGCAGTGTAGCCTAGTTTTACATACACCATCCTAGCAGCTCAAAACTCAAAGGAAGTATATTTTCTTAGAAATATAACTTTGCCCTGTGCTTCTCCAAGCATGCTCTTCGCATATACTAGGCCGATTGCCTATTGTAAGCTATAGTCCAGCCTTTACTTGTTCTCTTGCTCAGTTGTGCACCGGGGCGTCCCGCTCCTCTTTATATTCTGGTTAGAGCCAGTTTTCACTGTTCTGTGAAGGGAGTAGTACACAGCGTTGTACGAGATCTTCAGTTTCTTGGCAATTTGTCGCATGGAATAGCCTTCATTTCTCAGAACAATAGACTGACGAGTTTCAGAAGAAAGTACTTTGTTTCTGGCCATTTTGAGCCTGTAATCGAACCCACAAATGCTGATGCTCCAGATACTCAACTAGTCTAAAGAGGGCCAGTTTTATTGCTTCTTTAATCAGCACAACAGTTTTCAGCTGTGCTAACATAATTGTAAAAGGATTTTCTAATGATCAATTAGACTTTTAAAATGATAAACTTGGATTAGCTAACACAACGTGCCATTGGAACACGGGAGTGATGGTGTCACGTTCCTGACCTTATTTCCTTTGTTTAGTCTTTGTTTAGTTGGTCAGGACGTGAGCTGGGTGGGCATTCTATGTTTTGTGTTTCTATGTTGGGTTTGTTGTTTGGCCTAATATGGTTCTCAATCAGAGGCAGGTGTTTGTCATTGTCTCTGATTGGGAACCATATTAAGGTAGCCTGTTTTCACTGTTTGTTTGTGGGTGATTGTTCCTGTTCGTGCGTTCATGTGTTTTATGTTCTCAGGTTCAGGACTGTAGCTTAGTTGGTTTTCGTCTGTTTATTGTTTTTTGTTAGTATTGAAAGTAGTATTCTAATAAATATGGATACATACCACGCTGCGCTTTGGTCCACCTCTCCTTCCAACGACGAGAGCCGTTACAGATGGTTGGTGATAATGGGCCTCTGTACGCCTCGTCAGACCCTGGTTCGATTCCAGGCTGTATCACAATCGGTCGTGATTGGGAATCCTGTAGGGCGGCACACAATTGGCCCAGCGTTGTCCGTTGAAGTTAAATAAAGGTTAAATTAAAAAAAGTTTTAAAGTAAATTGATGGGGTCACATTTGAGAAACTCTGCTCATATTCGAGGATTGCTTCCCCTCACAATCTGATCCACGCCCGGGAAAGCAGTGGATGTATTATACGTTCACCAGCACTGTAGAGACTCACGGCTTGTCACCGGTTCTTGATGATAAAACTATTGGAGATGTCTTGTGACCAAGGACTGCGCACTGGTTTTAATGAGATACCCTAACCACATTCTGGCTGTTCAGCAGTGGAGATAGCAGTAAAGACGTTAATCCTCGTTCAATCTACCCATTTATGTGAGACCAGCTTCTCCTATCTTGCTGCAACAAAATCTAAATATCGCAACAGACTGCCTGTTGAAAACACCTTGACACCTCTTGGGTGTCCCTGGCACAAAAACGCTTGAGAAACATTAGTGTCTAGTTTGATAAACAGACGCCTCACAAGTCCTCAACTGGCAGCTTCATTAAATAGTAGCCGCAAAACACCAGTCTCGACGTCAACAGTGAAGAGGAGACTCCGGGATGCTGGCCGGGATGCTGGCCGGGATGCTGGGCTATACTCAGCTTTGTCTCAGAGTAGTAAGTTGGTGGTTTGAAGATATCCCTCTAGTGGTGTGGGGGATGTGCTTTGGCAAAGTGGGTGGGGTTATATCCTGCCTGGTTGGCCCTTTCCGGGGGTATCGTCGGATGGGGCCACAGTGTCTCCCGACCCCTCCTGCCTCAGCCTCCAGTATTTATGCTGCAATAGTTTGTGTCGGTGGGCTAGGGTCAGTCTGTTATGTCTGGAGTATTTCTCCTGTCTTATCCGGTGTCCTGTGTGAATTTAAGTATGCTCCCTCTAATTCTCTCTCTCTCCCTCTCCCTCCCCTCCCGGAGGACCTGAGCCCTGGGACCATGCTTCAGGACTACCTGGCCTGATGACTCCTTGCTGTCCCCAGTCCACCTGGTCGTGCTGCTGTTCCAGTTTCAACTGTTCTGCCTGCGGCTATGGAACCCTGACCTGTTCACTGGACGTGCTACCTTGTCACGGACCTGTTGTTTTCGACTCTCTCTCTCTACCGCACCTGCTGTCTCTAACTCTGAATGCTCGGCTATGAAAAGCCAACTGACATTTACTCCTGAGGTGCTGACCTGTTGCACCCGCTACAACCAGTGTGATTATTTTTGTTTGACCCTGCTGGTCATCTATGAATGTTTGAAAATCTTGGCCATGTACTGTTATAATCTCAACCCGGCACAGCCAGAAGAGGACTGGCCACCCCTCAGAGCCTGGTTCCTCTCTCGGTTTCTTCGTAGGTTCTGTCCTTTCTAGGGAGTTTTTTTCTAGCCACCATGCTTCTACATCTGCATTGCTTGCTGTTTGGGGTTTTATGCTGGGTGTCTGTACAGCACTTTGTGACATTGGCTGATGTAAAAAGGGCTATATAAATACATTTGATTGATTGATCACCCACGTTAGCCAGAGTTGAGAATAGGGGGAACATATAAAAGATGCCTCTATGCACTCGGTCTCTCCAGCCGCAGCTTTTTCTTGAAATCGGCCATTTTTATCATTTGCATGGAAAATTTCGCTATCGAGTTACTGTATGGATGGGTTCGAGCAGCAGTCTCATCTGTAGGCCTAAAGATCCCGATTCAATGGTCCCATCGTAATCCATGTCCCGTTATGTAGGCCTACTTGTTCAGAACACGGAATATCTAACCTACAGTTGTATTCTGAGGCAACTCTTTGCAACAAAGAAAACCTTCATATATGTACAACAAGCTGGTATTTGAAATGTCAGCTGTCTCATCTAATTGGATTGCAAACCAATTTGATGTTCGGGCTCTGCATAAAATTTGCATGTGCCATATCTTGAATTCTACACGTGTCATTGGAAAGTCGGATTTCACTGATCTTTCTAGCAGTTGGGTTTAAAACCTCTCAGCAAGCATCCACGACTGAGGGCATGACCAGCTTTCCAACTATGTCACTTCGAAATGTTATGAGAAAGTAAGTATGAAGCCTTCAGTAAACTCTCCTTCTGTGAAATTATTGTGCAGAATTTTTGTTTGGTTATTCATCTCTTTTTTTGTAAAAAGAAATTCTGGCTTATCCTTGATGTAGATGTTTTTGTTTCTAAATATCCGCACAGTTTGTGTAGCTATACTTAGTCATGGCAACACAATTTGTTTACTGCAGCAGCATGTATAGGTCAGCGCATTGCAAGTATTTATTGGTGTCCAATATGTTGCAGACCTGCAAGCATTCCTCCATGGACTGGCACTGGTCCACAGACCAGGGTTTGAGAAAGGCTGGTATAGGCTGTTGATCATTTTATTGAGACCACACTAGGCACACTTGATATTGCGTGCCCAGCCGAGAATCAGGGATGAGGGGCATCATCGGGCACACATGAGATACTTTAGCAAGCAACTCATTCTCAAACCTTGAGCAATATTACATTTAATTGATTACAAATTACATGACCCTCCCCTGGACTAAATTTAAAAAAAATACTAAACACTCCCCCTGACTGTAATTGAAAAAGCATGATCCTCCCCCATTTTCATTCAGGTAACTATTGTGTACATTTTGACCTCTCACTTATTCTTCTTCTGTCTAGGCTAAATGATATATTCTAAGAAAAGTTAGACAGGAAAGTAGGCCTAAGACAGTCTTCTATTCAAGATCAGTAAATAATTAATGTTAATATGTTGTTCAAGTTAATAAACTGTAGGCCTACTGTTGTGAAAATAGTAGTGCGTTGACAGCGCAGAGCGGCGCATTGACAGCACTGTAGTGCGCATAAAGAACAGTAGTGCGCCTATTCTTCATTGCGTGCGCGCTCATCTAGCGCTTTCTCTTTGCCAACGCGCGCGTTCCCGAGAGGGATCGGTAGAAAATGGCGAGTCTGTGCAAGAAGCAGCAATGCACGATCGAGAGGCGAGGCTTTCGGCAGGAACTTGACTCGTGGCGGCACAAACTCATTCATTGTGTAGGTAAGTATGTTCAGTAATGCACGCCGAAGGGACACTCAGGTTTTCAGGTACCTTTTTACTGTTTTTGTTGACTTCTTCGCCATCAATGTTGCAAAAAAATTCGGGCTGTGACCATCAGGGGTAACACAGAGCGACTTTTTTTTTGACCTCAACTGTTCCATTTCCTCTCGACAGTCACTGTTGAGCGCAATGAAATATTGTTTAACGTTACATCGAAATGCAATTACATGGCTCTGTATATTATGTTTACTATTTATTATGCATTTCAGGTTATCTATCTGTGTACCTTTTGGTTTTAGCTATAGCTATAATTTGTTTAAAGGGCTCTGTTTGTTGTAGCGGGAGTGTCAAACACAGCACTAATTATGAGCGCATATTCCGTTTACTGAGGTGCGCGTACCCGCGCGATTTTACAGTATTTTTGGTGGGGGGGGGCGAGGCGATGCTCGGGGGTCAACGAGCTTTTCTCCAAAGTAGCTATCGGGGGCGCGCATTGCTGCAATGAGGAAGTAAGGTCAGACCATAGATTTAAATTACTAGAGAGGCTGTCATAAACCCTCAAAGTTCCAGAATGATTAGGCATAATTAAGTAATAAGGCACAAGAAGCAGTGCTGTATCATGAATACAGTCACAGACAGGTAAATTACATTGTCCAGGACGACGTGATAGCTGAGTGCCTTATTGCTATTATAAAACTGTTACCAACATATTAAAATAATAAAAAATTACATATTTTCATTAACATTGTTTTCAATTCATGCAATTTCATTCTTCCTCCAGAATATATATTATTTTGGTCATGTTAGTTCTTTTGGTCATGTTGCGTTAGACACGACACAATCTTTAATTATTTTTACATAGTTGCTATGCAAAAGGACTGGTCATCCATTTAAAAAAAATGGTTGCTATGTGGGCTGGATAACGTTTTCGTCGCTAGATAACCAGCCAACTTCAGCTAATTTAGTCATGTCAAACATTGAACCTGGAATGATAGTACACTAGCTGCATTTTTGTTTGCTTGATCTTTTTCTATTGCCATTTATTTGGATATCTCCATTAAAAATGACGTTGATGCGTGATTTCGACTGGCTCAGCAAAAGTTGTCTTGTCTGTGCACATTTCACTCTATGTATGGTACTACAGAGATCGAAATTCAAAAGGGAAACATTGTTTCCAAGGTCTGAAAGGTAGACCGCTAAGTTTATATTAACCCCACTGTACCAAACTAAATGCTAGGCTGGAAGCAAGGGGAAATAATGTGTGAGTTGAGATGAACACAAGAGATGATTGGGACAGCAACATGAACATGATATTCTCATGGAGGCGCAGTGATCATTTTCAGATGGAACTGTTAGCAGGCAGAGGTGTGTCTGTGATGGCCAATACAGCACGGCTTGGGACGCTGCTCTTTCAGTCAGCATCCAGGATCAAACCACCAGTTTTATAATACTGATTTTACTTATGCAGGATAATAAAAGTAAGGCATGTGATGTATCGAATTATGTAATAGAATTATAAACCTAATATATTGTCATATAATTATAAATACTGTTTTTTTACCAATATTCTGTATACGTGTGAACAGACCATAAATGTCAATGTTTTCTTGGAAAGCTGTGTACTATTATACAATGTCAGTACTTGTTGCATTTACAACTTGTCTAACTTCTATCATCAACTGTTTTCAGCCAGTGTATGGCTGCCTGTGGATTGACTGCATTGTTTGAATGGGATGATGGCATATTGGCAGTTAATTAGAAACATTTATGGAATAATTCCTCTAAAACTGTCTGGCTAGCTAACAAACATACAGTGCAGATAAATTATTCAGATTCATTATTTCAAAAATATCTCCTCACATCAACTGGTAAACTATGACCAAAATGGTTGACCTTTATCCCATCATAAGAAGGTTCATGTCCATTCTAGTATTTTAATTGGGTTAGACCCTCTAGGGGAAACTTGCTTCTTGGAAACAAAGTTAGTTCATGTAGTTGGGTTGCACTTTTCATCAACATAATTTGCCTCCATTTCCCCATGTGTATTGTCCTTCAGTAATCTGGAACTGGCTTGCAACATCTTTGTATCTGAGTTTGTTCTTGCTCTGAGAAGTAGGATTCGGGTTTTTGTTTTTGGCATTGCATCAACCTTACCTACAATGAACTACCAATCTGGTTAATATTAGAATCCCATAAACTGCCTTTATAGCTGTGCACGTGTGCATGTGCCCTGTGGAAATAGCCAGGCCTCCTTTTTCAGTGACCCACTCACCTACTTAGAGGGAGTTGAAGGTACTGTCCAAAGGAATGCAACAATTTGGACCTCTTCTCCCGTTTCGTGCCTGCTGAACTCAAGACTGGCCAAATGCACTGTACTGTAAATGAACAGTAGAGAGTGAAACAAACAACATATTTGACCAACTTTCCATGTCAAGATTTTGAACACTTAATTTTTTTAATTAATTTGTTGTTGTTGGGGGAAATGCATTGGTGGCAGCATACCTCAATGTACATTTTTATATTTCACATGCTTACTGAACATGACCCTGATCCCAGGTGTTTACTGAATGCAGTGAAATTAGAGGGGGAGGGAGTAAAAGAAACTGAAACAGAAAGGACATTCTTGCTGTCCACTTCTCCAGGCCAAGTCAGCCCCTATGGTCAGCACTCCATCCTTGACCCACAACTGTCCTATTGTTCCCCTGCTGCTATGCTACAGTATGGAGGCCTGGGGAGCAGACTTCATAACAGCATCCCCCATTATTACCTAAAGTCAAGACAAAAACAGCCTTTTGTTCAGGTTTTTGGTGGAAAGACGAGAGTAGCACCGGCCTGCTCAAACTGAAATGGCCATTTTGTTCCATGTTGTATGTGTGTGTTGTTTTCATGTGAACAGTAAAGTCATGGAGCAGAGAGGAGTTATTGTCCAACAGAACAGCAGAAACTATTGTCTATCAGCCTCCGTATGCAAACATGTGTATCCACTGTACATGAATCCTCGGTCTTGTTTTGGGAATGTTTTGCATTCCAAATGGTTTGGAATATCAAGGACCATGAATGCCAGTGAAACATAGAAGGCCAATACAGACTTTATGGCGGAGAAAAAGTAGATTTTGGAGGGGGGTCATAACAATTTCAGATGGGACAACTGAACTGCCCTTTTTTACAACTGGGAGCAGGGGAACAAAATCTTTGTGAATTGGATGTGGCACTCCGGCTAGTTCAAATCGTATTTCACGGCACTGCCACAACCCAGAGCTTCAGTAGGGGACAATACGGGTACCTCTAAAATCCCACCAGTGTTGGGATATAGCCTAGTTCTTGATCTCTATGGTGTTTTTGAGGGTTCTGAGATTTATAGTGCAGTGTTTATTTTGTATTTCTCCGTTTTTGAGACGGGGTCGAGGGTTAGCAACAGTCTCTGTACGACCATAGCGATTTCAGCTGAAGCCACAGCTAGGCCTAGTTCTTCCTGATTACCCTTTGAAGTGTAGCGTATTGCATCGAGGGGCTTGAGGGCTAGGTGGAGGACCCCCCCCCCCCCTGAAACAATGGAAGGTTTTACCGTGGTCTCCAAACAATGACATTGGTGACGGTTAGAAAACATTGTTTAGTTGATGTTATTCTGTTTAGCTTTTCCTTCCTTGTGACATTGTTTATTTTCTACAGATGCCATTGTTGTGACCCGTGCCTGTGTTATTACAGAGGGATGTGCTTAGACTACCAGTGCAGAGGCTACATATTTGCAGTAGTGAAAATGTGTTCCCTCTGACAGTAGATTACTTGTATTGTCAACATAGTTATGAACGAAGTAGCTGTTGCTTTGTTTAATCTTCTTGCCTTGAATACACTGCTTAGGCCTATATCAGTCTTAGAATTCCTACTTCATCCATAGTTATGCAGTCTAGCCCAATTTGCTGAATTCTTCATGCAGAGCCCACAATAACTAGGCCTACATAAGAAGCAATTTCTCTCTCTCTCTCTGTGTATGAACAGACAAAGCCTTCTGCACACAGCCCTGCTAAGGCCTTTTTTTAATGGAAGGTAGAATCCCCCCCTACCCACCAATCATCTTTTTATTATAGCCATTCCTTTTTCACAAAGGGAATGGTGCACTTTTCATCTCTACAGGTAGCCAACGTTTTACGTTGTATCATTTAGCAGATCTATGTTTGTGACTAAATTGCTCATTTTGCCTAGCCTAGATAAAACTATGCCTTGTTTCTAATCGGTAGGTTAAACATGATTTGGTGTATAGCCTCATTGTAACGACAGTAGCCTATGCCAAAGGTCAGGTAGGCTTTACAGAGAGATGCACAAAAACTCCAACACCCTTTATCACATGGCTTTGTAATTGGTGTAACCTAGAGACGTACATACAATATGTGTGTAGGCTGTAGTCTCCGTAGGTTTTGTTATTTTAAGAGCAGCACTACGCCATTGGACTGTCGGGTTGCATCACATTAGGTTTAGGCTGGTTTTGTGGAGCGTGGCTTTGTTTCCCTCCCAGAATGCTGCTCAGATCCCACGCCACGTTCGTTACTCTTACTGGGTAGTATAACTGCATGCTGCTGCTCCCTATGCCCACTTGTTCAATGCCCTGTAGAGATGGAACACTACCTGTCGAAATCAATGTTTTGTTACCCACGTGTCATTATTGCATTGCGTAGCATATGTCATTACCAGAACATCTTAGGTGCTCAACGCCCTGTCCAAAATATGTATTGCTGTATCAGTATGGATCTTTTGGCTATTACATGTGTATTAGCTACATGATTAGGCTATCATCAGCTCTCAGCAATAAAGCATAGGCTAGGATCATTTCTACATGATAGGCTTGTACCCTTAGCCCTGTGTGCTTGATTTTTAGTGTGCTCTGTGCTTTTTGTATCACTCCTCCTCAGCCCCCGTATCTGTGTCTGTGCACTTATCTGCATTGAGCCTCACTCTAGCATGTCAATGACCTCCTTTATACTGTGTGCGAGTGTGATCAACCGCACTGAACATGTGAACATCATATGATCAAGCATGTGCTTCCTTTTTAAGCATGAAAAGACCTTAAAACTGATTTACTGATTTGGGTCCTCTGTTTCGACCGGCCCCAGAACATAACTTGTGTGTGTTTTAGTTATGACGATTACTTTCTGGTGCTCTAGGCTGAATGCGAGAAGCTCCCCAATTAGCTTTTGTTAAGATCTCCTCTGTTTTTCTCCCTGTGAAGACTGCTTAGGAGAGAGGAAATGTCAGCTATAACCCAATAGTGTCAGTGGAGTAGAGTACAAAGATGGGGGTTAGCATGAAGAGAGGGAAACGGTGAATCCCAAACCACCACCTCGCCACTACCTGCCTCTGTTGTCACGTGTTGCTGACAACTCAGATGATGACTTCCAGAGTGGTGAGGGGATCAATAATCCCATCAACTTTGGGAAACACTCGTTACTTGAATGACGCAATTCATGTTCCACTTTGAAATAATAAAACAAGCATGAAATTCAAAAGAATAAATCCCCCCTGTCATTTTACAAAATATAAGTTAAACAATTAATTTGGGAGGTAATTAATCTGTGTCATGTCTCGAAATCACACAAACAATTGCACGTGGAATAATTAGTCACGCCTATCCATTCTTTTGTATTACATTGCGCAAACTCCAAATGTATCGAAGGGTCTAATTAGCCCCTATACCCTCAATTTTCACTCTCAGCTTTGGGACGCTTGTGCATATGGCGGAGTTGCGCGTTCACATGCAAATGGAGGGGAGAGGGGAAGGGAGTGATTTGGGATTCATCCAGAGAGGGAACATGGTACCCCTAACCACAGAATCTTACAGGGAAAAGAGAGGCGAGGTTGACGATGAAATGTTTGCATACTATTAAAATTTTGGGAGAGGGAGCCGTGCATGATGTAACATCTTTCTCCAGTTCAAACAAACTGGTGTAAAGTCTTGTACCCTTATATTTCACTGCTTAGAAATGGCCAGGATTTTAAAGTAGGCTGGAAGCTGCAGGTAGCCTAGCGGTTAAGCACATTGGTTCAAATTCCAGAGCCAACTAGGTGAAGAATGTCGCTGTGCTCTTGAGCAAGGCACTTAGCTAACCCTAATTGCTCCTGTAAGTCGCTCTGGATTAGAGCGTCTGCTAAATAACTACAATGTAGAGAGCATGTGCTGAAAATCAATCCCTTTTATCATTTGTTTACGTTCATGAATAGGATTCTGATTCACAGGCTCCTGAATTGATTTACTTAAAATAGAAATGAGTGCAACTCTGCACCAGCTACAATTGGAGATATGTAGGCTGTTTCTTTTGATGCATCTTTCATCTCAGTTTTCACTTTTCCTCATCCATCATAAACGTTAACGCCAAAGCTTGTGCACGCAAGCTTCCCCCCCCCCAAATGTTGTTTTCTCTAGTTGGTTTTCCCAGGTTTCTGTTTTTCAGGTTTTCACTCTCAAAATCACTTTTTAAATTTTTATTTTATTTTTTATATACAATATCCAATTTTGTTTTCCACAACAATGCTTAAACCACAACAGGAGACCACTTTTGAAGTCTGAAAAATCGTAGAAATTTTGGGTGTAGCCTTTTATGCAAGTGCACTAGCGGTGTTTCTCTAGCGCTCATGTGATTGCAGAGTTTGCAAAACAAATGACCAATGGATTGATGCAAATAATCATGATATCATTCTGCCAGGTAGACATAGGCTACTAATCTAGTTAACGTTTCTATTAGGCTTGGGCGGTATACCGGGTATTTGGAAAAAGCCACGGGGATTGTTTTTCAATACTGTCAACAATATTTTATTTTGAAGTTAAATTCAAGTTCAATAATTGGAATATTTGTAGCTACTCTTAGGTGAAATGAAGAACGCAATAAGCTGTCACATAATTTGACATTATGAATCTTACCGTAGTTCCCCAGAACAGTTGAGCTTGTTACGTGTTTGGTTTGTAAATGGCACAATGGGAGAAAGCGGGAGCTGGTAAGTCCAGCTGTGTATGTGGATTAACTTGCTAGTTAGCTAAGTAAGTGGCTGAATTAATAAGGAGACAGAGCACCATATAGTGTTAGCTTTCTGCTGTGTTTGAGAAGTCAGTGCTTTGGATGAGTTCGCAGGAGTGGCAGCTGTACAGATATCTTGATTTCCTTAATTTTTTTTCTCCTCTCTGTTCTCAGCCAGTCTGCTCCTCCCCCCCCATTCTCCGAGCAGAGCAGGCAGGCCTGTTGCCCTAGCAACTCCACACACTGCTCCAGAGCCAGTACTGTTCTTCCTTCAGACAAGCATCTGTTTACTTTGTTCATTTTCACATTGTCTCTCGTTCACATTTGCTTATAAATGTCCAAACTCACCAAAAATGACATTCGATAGCTACTATCTATACTTGTATAACTTTGAGCTGGATTGCCTGTCTTTAATTTGTTTTTCATTAGCATATTTAGCTAGCAACCTCTCTTGAAATTCGCTATTAGTTTGTGCTAATTTTGTTCGCATTCTGGTTAGATGCCCAATGAACTTTTTGTTGTTGCGTTTTTAGCACCCCCTTGAGTACTGTGACGGCAATACAGTAAATCGTGGAGTGTTTTGAGACTGGTGTTTTGCGGTATCCATGAGTTAAAGGGCCTCTGCCAAAATCCCGAAGTATCTCTTTAAGATCCTACATCTGTATCCTAATGAATGATGTACTGTGTTTTGAGGAGACGAGGAGACAGTTTGCTATAGCAGGACACTTATCCTGGAGCAACAGGAAATGGGGATTATAATTCATGTCATTTTCTTTGTAGGGGTTAATACATTTTTCATTAGAGCAAATCAAGTCTGACTTTTTTTAAGTGGAATTACAAACGTTCAGTCTTTTTAAACCCTTGAGTACACTACACTAAATTTGCATTTCCTGCTGTGCAGGTATCTTGTCCATTTGTAAGATCACTTATCCACTATTACACTACTTCTGTAATAGTAGTTACTGTAGTAGTCCAGTCTTTTAGATTAGGATAAATTGCCCCTAGACACTGATCAAGGTCAGATTATAGGTTTCCCTTAACCTCCCCAAATCTTAAAAATGTAAGGTGATCCTAGATCTGTGCCTAAGGGGACTGCTACCCAGAGCTTTGCTAAAAGGGGACTTCAGTAGTTAAGTGCTTCTGGGAGGGGAGATGGTGTCACTCAATCTCTTCCCCCATCCTCAGCCCTGAATTGGTTACAGATATAGGTCAGGAGAAGGCAAAGGGAGATTGGGTAGTTAGTCACACTGAGCGGTGAGCACCGTGTAGCTGCATGGTAGGCCTAACTAAAGACAGACATGCTGCAGCTGGTTCCTCATAGGAGCTAGTAGCTCATGGGTCGTTCCACCTCAAAAAGCACAAGGAGGATTTTGATACCCACCATCTTGGAGTGTTCTGAAATGCTTAGAAAAAGATACGTTTCACATTTCTGTAACATTATTTTGTTGAAATATAGTTTGTGCACTGAGAAATGAAGCTAATTGATTGCACCTAAATTTGAAATGTGATATTCACTAAATATTTAATTTTTTTTACCTTTATTTAACTAGGCAAGTCAGTTAAGAACAAATTCTTATTTTCAATGACGGCCTAGGAACAGTGGGTTAACTGCCTTGTTCAGGGGGAGAACGACAGATTTTTACCTTGTCAGCTTAGGGATTCGATCTTGCAACCTTTCGGTTACTAGTCCAACGCTCTAACCACTAGGCTACCTGCCGCCCCAAATATAGTACCTTAAATCCGATTTGGACCAAACTTTTTCTAACATTAGGAATCCAAAGAAATGGTCAAAAGCCAGCCACAGACCCCAACCCAACAAGTGTACAGTATCAGTTCTCATGGCTTGCTGAAGTGACATGGAACGACCCTCAACTGTTTTCATGCGCTCATACAGTATAGCTTATGCACCACTCATGAGGATCTCCTATAACATTTAGATTGAATAAGAGATCTAATAAGTGCTCTTATACACATACTGTAATCGCCTTTTGAGTTGTAGGAGGGTTGGCCCTAGATCAAACTCTTAATATTACCTCACCAAACAAAAAGTAACTGTTTGGAAGAGCGGGGATAGAGTGCCGTCTGAAACCGTTTAAGTGTGCCTCGTTGGACTTTGGAAGATAGTTCGGCAGTCTCTGTGGCTCTTTCGGCACTGTGCGGGTGAAGCACGGCTTTGTTTCATGCAGCGCGCCAGAGCAGTCCCACTGTCGGGAGACATGGTAAAGCATATTAATGTACTGTATGTTACTTGCATGCAAATAAAGGATGCTTTGCTACCACACCCACAACGGATGCACAATCATGGTCTCGGATTCGTAAGTGTAGGACTTTTGTGAGAGGTTGCTGTTGAGCCTGAATTCAACCCAAAACCAACAAGGAAGTCTGCTGCAGTGTTTGAGAGCGGTTGTATGAAACCTATCGGTATGTCAAGCAACGCTCTTAACAGTGCCAGCCCGCTCTTAATTTCAATTCAGTTCGGCGTCTGATCTGTGCATTGGTCTCGGTTGCAAACGCTCATACGACAGTCAACATTCAGCTACACTGTGATGTTGGCTCAAATACAAATGCCCATATCTTATTCGAGGTCGACTGATTTATGATTTTTCAACACCGATATCAATTATTGGAGGACAAAAAAAAGCCGATACCGATTACTCTGCCTATTTTTTTTTAAAACATTTTTTTTATAAAAAAAATTCTATATATTTGTAATAATGACAATTACAGCAATACTGAATAAACACTTTTTATTTGAACTGAATACATAAATAAAAATCCATTAGTTTCAAATAAATAATGAAACATGTTCAATTTGGTTTAAATAATGCAAAACAGTGTTGGAGAAGAAACTAAAAGTGCAATATGTGCCATGTAAAAAAAGCTAATGTTTTAAGTTCCTTGCTCAGAACATGAGAACATATGAAAGCTGGTGGTTCCTTTTAAATTTTCCCAGTTAAGACTAATGTTAAGACGTTTTAGGTTGTAGTTATTATAGGACTATTTCTCTCTATACCATTTGTATTTCATATACCTTTGACTATTGGATGTTCTTATAAGCACTATAGTATTGCCAGCCTAATCTCGGGAGTTGAAAGGCTTGAAGTCATAAACAGCGCTATGCTTCAAGCATTGCGAAGAGCTGCTGGCAAACGCAGGAAAGTGCAGTTTGAATGAATGCTTACGAGCCTGCTGCTGCCTACCACCGCTCAGTCAGACTGATCTTTCAAATCATAGACTTAATTATAACATAATAACACACACAAATACGAGCCTTAGGTCATTAATATGGTCAAATCCAGAAACTATCATTTCAAAAACAAAACGTTTATTCTTTCAGTGAAATATTGAACCGTTCCGTATTTTATCGAACGGGTGGCATCCATAAGTCTAAATATTGCTGTTACATTGCACAACCAATGTTGTGTCATAATTATGTAAAATTCTGGCAAATTAATTACGGTCTTTGTTAGGAAGAAATGGTCTTCACACAGTTCGCAACGAGCCAGGCGGCCCAAACTGCTGCATATACTCTGACACTGCTTGCACTGAACGCAAGAGAAGTGACACAATTTCCCTAGTTAATATTGCCTGCTAACATGAATTTATTTTAACTACATATGCAAGTGAAAAAAAATATACTTGTGCATTGGTTTTAAGAAAGGCATTGATGTTTATGGTTGGGTACATTGGTGCAATGACAGTGCTTTTTTTGCGAATGCGCTTGTTAAATCATCACCCGTTTGGCGAAGTAGGCTGTGATTTGATGATAAATTAACAGGCACCGCATTGATTATATGCAACCCAGGACAAGCTAGTTAACTACACATGGTTGATGATATTACTAGGTTAACTAGTGATTATGTGAAGATTGATTGTTTTTTATAAGGTAAGTTTAATGCTAGCTAGCAACTTACCATGGCTCCTTGCTACAGTTGCGTAACAAGTGTTCAGCCTGCCATGCAGTCTCCTCGTGGAGTGCAATGTAATCGGCCATAATCGACGTCCAAAAATGCCGGCTACAGATTTATGAAAACTTGAAATCGGCCCTAATTAATTTAATCGGTCGACCTCTAATTTGTATGGTTCATCTAGAATCCTGCCATCCTTATGCTCAGTAATTTACTTACGTTTTGATATTGGGCCTCTGAACTGTAGATTGACAGTGTGTACTCTAGATTTCTGGAGACAAGGCACAAAGACCCTAGAAATGAAAGATACCAGTGTTTTCAATTGAAAAACATGGCAAATGGTGGGGTACCTTTCTTTGTAATATTCCGTGATACTAGCCTGAATCTTTTAAGATTGGCCTTAATTGATTTCCTCACATTAGGTAAGTAGTGTAGCCTAGCCTAATGGCTATTGGATCATATTTTGCAGTCTCCCTTATTAACTCTTTGTTTCACACCTCTTTACCTTGCGCCTCGTTACTGCCATGCCTGTAGGCTATAGGCTAGCTTCAGAATCCTATCTCTACCCTGTAGGCCTATTCTACCCTATATACTGTAGGCATATACCGCTGGTTATCCACAGAAGCCTAATTCATTTCTTCAATTAGTGGGTTAGGCCTAATGGTTTATCAAGTGGTCACGATCCCTAGAAGAACTCCCATGTCACTGGTTGTAATGCTTCCTTCATATATTGGATGACATGCTTTTCAGTAGCTCACTACCAGCAGTGTGTTTTGAGGGTCGGATAGTTGGCTATTTCTTCCATGTGTTTTTGTTGTATTCAGCATCATCACCATACCCACACCCCATTGTTGAATGCTCTGAGTTAGCAACATTTTTGATGTTGAGTTAACTCTTCATGAGATCCAGCATGTCAGCTACATGAGGTTGCCTCTAGATCACATTTTACTGGCTCCCCCTCTACCTACCTCCCTTCGCTGGAAATGTAGGCCGCTGCATTCACCAAAATTGTACATGTTTGTTTCTTTGGAATTGTGTTTATTAACCAATGGGTTGTTATCAGGTCTTACGCTAGTAATGACGTTGTTGTGGGTATGATTGCTCACCTCTTTTTAAAGCAGGTATGCAGTCTAGTGATTTATACAAAATCGGAGGAAAATAAGTCTTGTTTCTGTGTTGTATAGCCCAGTAGTTGTTTATTACAATGTTGTTCTAGCACCCTGAGCTCATTGTTGTGTTGCTACTGACAGCCCTTTTAATAGTGCATCTCACTGCCTCATGTTTAAATGCCCTAAAATAAATTCCTGAAGAGTGGCTTGATTTAATGCCGTTGATTTGTCAAACCAAAGTGGATGACCTATTTTTTATTTTTTCTCTCTGAAATATTCCCGACATGGGATTGGATGGTTGGATTAGCTAGCCGCTGCAGATGAAGTCCTGTTCACTAACCCAGAAACAGCACATCCCTCCCTCTTCCTCCAGCTAGGGGCTAGTGCTAGCCTATATTTTATCACTACTTTTTTGTCTTTGCCTGTTCTTTTTTCCCACATTTTTCTTCTGAAGGAGGGGGTTGTAATTGGGGGAATGGGAGAGAGGCAAGGTTTTAAAATGAGGACTAGGTTAAGTTCTGTGCATGAACCCAGAAACAGAGGAACTCTCAGCTCTAGCTGTAGGCTTGAACGGCTAGATTGAACCATTTTATTTATGTCTCTTTCTTTTTTCACATTCTGTTCTAGAGGTGGAGGATGGGGTTGGAACAAGGGGATTTTAAGAGAGGGTTTTTAAACTATTGGCACTTGACTGGTTGAGGAAGAGAGTGGATGGCATGTTGATGATGGGTTGATGATTTGGATCGTAGGTTGGTTTTGCTCGTGGAAACATTAAGGATGTGTATTTTATTAAAATGCACAAACATGCTGTGTTGGTTTGTGTCTAGATACATTACTGGAAAATACTGCAACTTGTGGAAAGTGTTTAGGAAGTGTGACTTTGGCTACATAAATAGGCAAATGACAAACATTTTGTTTTTGTATCCTGGTGGAGTAGACTACTGGAAAAAAATAAACTTTTTGAGAACATATACTCTGTCCTCTTATTTGCCATTGCACCAAAACAACATGATGGTAGACAACACTTAGCCTAAATGTTTTCTGTTTTTGCAACTATGGTGAGGGTCTTTACTAGAGCATGTTGTGTGGTTTGGGACGTTCTACAGACAAGTGGACAGATGTCGCCTCTGACCTCTAACGCATCAATGGACATATTGCAATGAAAATTGGCCAGTGTACTAACACAAGGTAATCTCTTGTTAAACCATCAATATGGGCTAAAATCACCCACACAGTTGATCAATTGCTACCATCATTGGCCACGATTTACCACTTCTTAAAGCGGATGTATGTCGAGATGTTCTGTTAGTCCTGATTGCTGCCAACATCATTCAAGAATATTTCGCCCTCTGAACAAATTGATCCTGCTTTGTTAGTACACTAAGGGTGATTTATCTATTTGACAATCATTCTGTACGACTGAAATAAAGTATTTCCCCAGTTAGCATACCACGGCAAATCTGTGGCAATTTACCCGACACCTTGTATGAATGTACAACTATTTTTGGTGTAGCCTATTCGTATAATTTGTTTCCAATTTGTTGTCCATTTAATTATAACTTGGTCATATCTTATCAAGATCGGGGGGATATCCCTGGACTGTGCATATTTGAAATGTGTAGGTTATTAAATCAAGTCAGTCGTGATGAGTTTGGCATATAATCATTTTGTGTCAAATGAAAATGTGGTTAATGGTTATTTCAAATAGCACGCATATCATTTTTTTATGTTTAAAGGTGAAACGTTTTGAATGAAATATAGGCATACTTCTATATTCTTATAAAAAAAATGTTTTATTCATCAGCCTTACGGTGTCCGATGGGTCGATGTTTCATTGGGTGCGGGAGTGGAGAACGTAGAAGCAGCTGTCTAGTATCATAATCACTTGACAAGGTAACAACGAGAGATCAACTAATCTGTTGGTTTATTCTTGTGGGTTTAACACACAGGTGCATGTAATCTCCCATTAGTAGCGTTTTAAGAAATCCAGTGGTAGCTTGCAAGATTCAGGTCTGCCTGTTCGTTGCTATAAGTACCTATAAAGTAACAGGGTTGAATGTAACAGGGTTTTAAATCAGCCATAAATCCCTGTGTGACATGGGAAAGGGAAGCTTGTTGTGTGCAACAAGGAAGGGCATATGAATGCAACATTTGTAATTAAAGACATTTGTAGTCTGTCTATCTATGGGTAACAGGGTTGATGTGTTATGCTCGACCCACACAGTTTCCACCACAAAACACCAGAAAATGTCCAAAAAGAGTAGAACTAGCTCACCTGCTTTTACACTTTGATTTGACTATTAGATGTTAAATGTTTCTTTGGATAAAAAAGGCATACTTTTACCATATTAAAACAAGTCCAATTCACGTAGCAGGGTTGACCTTAAAATGAGGGCCAGGTTATTTTATTTTTAATTTTAATTTTTTTATACCTTTAAAATGATTTGCTAATCTCATGAAATAAATAATAATCTTCAGAAATGACATTCAAGGCAACAAAATAACCCCAACATTGTCAGAGGGTGCATGGAGGGACATGTCAAAATGCAGAATTTTGTTAATATGAAGTTTTAGTTTTATTACTTAAAATATCAAAGGGGTGCAAAAGGCATTCATTTTGTGGAACATCCCACTTATCATATTAGGCTATGTTCTGTAGTGAACGGTGCTCTGCCTAGTGAGCCAGCCACCCTTTCTCTATAGATGAGTGAACTAACTCCTGCTGTCGGAGGTTAAGACTCTTTGGAAGTTAAGAGGGAATTGTGTTGACAGTCAGTGTATAGCCTAGCCTACGTATTGTGTGTGTGCTGGCACAATCATTGCATAATTGTGCAACTGACAATTATGGACAATAACCTGAACAAATGTAAAAATATAAATTTTTACTTGAGGGTAAGGTTGGTCATTATTTTACAAGCAGAACGGCACGGTCGGGAGAAAAATCTTGAATTCCAAAAGTTCCAAGTGGTCAAAATCATTTGATTTTGAGACTGCGGTGACCAAAGCTGTGTTGTATTAATTAGGCTGAGTATGCCGTAGCAACATTTTGAAGATTCATTACAAGCTCAAAACATTTTTCAATAAAAATGACAATTATCACAATGTCATTGCCATGGTGTGTATCCCGTTGCCTCCCGGCGGTACAGTATGTCCAGAGCAGTCTGATGTGAGACATGACAGATTCTGCAGTACTATTGATTGACTGACAGACCCAAGCCCTCTCCTCTGACCGTTGCCTCAACATGTTAGCACACCAAACTGTGTAGTCTTTCTTGTTGCTTGGCAACTGGCAGACCCTTGTGCATGCTATATCATTAGTCAAAACGTACGTGCATTCCATTTAATGTGTTTAAAAAAAAAATGTGAGGCAAGAGGAGATTTGCTGAGGGTGTGCTTCAAGATGAAATTGAAAGTCAAAGTGGGGTTGTGGAGAATTAGGCATATATAGGAAGGATGGTGTTTGATCACTGAGAATGTCAAAGTTTCTCAGTAATTGACACTTTGGCGGAAAGACATTTAATTGGGCTCCTTGGCAGTAGACTAGGGCCTATGTACTTACTCTATCATACATTTACAGTGAATGTAATGGGAAGCATAGGCCTACATCTTAAACTGTAGGCTACATGTTTTTGGGCCTCTAATGGATTGAAATTCCCCAACACTTGTAGAATGAAATGCATATTTGTTTCGCATTTTGCCTATTTGTGGGTTTATAGAATGTTCTATGTATTCATGGAATGTCTTGTTCTTTTTCCACAGGTTTTGAGAGCATTTTAGAAGGGTTGTTTGGGTCAGGGCTGCTGGAGGATCTAACGTTATTTAAAGGTGAGTCCATTTGTTGCACTGACTGACACACAAACCCACATCACCGCTACGCTCATTAAAACAGAAATCATGTCCATCCCATGTCATAAACACAAAAAGTTGTTCCAAGACTTCTGAACTGATGCCCGTGTTGATTTGATTAACAATTCCATAGCCAAAAACGTCAAGAAGTGTAGGCCTAACTATTTAGTATTTTCTGAGTGTACGTAGGCCTATATTTGCCCCCCTATCACAATGCTGTGCTATTGTACCATGTGGTACCCTTCCACAGTCACTCCTCCTTGTAAACAGTACGCTTGGCCTCTGGAAAGAGACACGCTTTGTGTTCATATGAAGTTGGAGTTTGGGCTGGCCTGGAGCCAATGTTAAAGCCTGTACAGTTCTTTCAGACAAAATGCGTGATATTTACTGACAACAATGGAAGGCATTATTTTGAGTTTTGATGACTTCTGCTCGAGAGCTGTAAAAGACTATCCTAAATGGGACTATAGTACCAGTTGCTTTGGTTGGAAGCAAATGTACAATACGATCCATACAAATAAAATGATGGGGAAGTTGGTGGGGTTACTCAAGATCATGTGAGTGAATAGTGTTCGAGCTGAAATCTATCATCATTACTAGTAGGAGTGAACTGGGTGTCTGGGAGTCAAAACCCTCCTAGTACTGCAAGAATGCATTCTTGTGCTTGACAAAACAAACATACAATGTGTGCTAACCTTAACTCAACCATGCTCTTTCTTCTGACAAGAATGTTACTGATTTGAATTGAATAAGTGGACCACTATTGTTAATTGCCTTCCTTGATCAAGACTGGACTTAATTTTAACATAAAATCAGTCTTTTTTTATAGATTTTTTTAATCTGACTAACCTATTGCTTGGAGAACATTGAAGACAATATTAACTTTAGAGATCGGTTAAAGATAAGCTGACCATGAAAGCCTATTCCATCAGACATTATTTATTTCTCTATTTAATGTAGATGATTTAATAGGCTCTCTAGACCTAGTTCAACAGTGAATCAATGTGAAATTGCCCACCTCCTCTGACTAGGTATATTAATGTACTCAATTATTAAATTATGCTCTTAGCTGAAGGTTAGTAGGACTCGAAGCAAATGGATTTCCATGGCAACCGACCAACCAGGCACAAATTCTCTGACACCATTTGGTAACTTTCTTTGTTTTAATTATCTTAGATGAGCTCCTTGAGCTAGTCTGTTCATGTCCTTTACTTGTTCTAAATTTTGCCTCGGGACCCAAATTGGACCAGGTTGTCTGTCACAACCCAATATTCACTGAAATGCCATCTGGTAAAGCAATTTTAATGCTATTTTGAGTAAATGTATCAGTTTATATGACAAGGGAAAAGAACATTCCCACCTTTTCCATTGTCAATAATCCATTTTGCCCATATTCTTGATGAATGTTAGTAAGCTCACTGGTTTGAGATCACAGAATCAACCAAGTCCGCTAAATAGCGTTGCTAATAGCTCTATATTGAAAATACTAATTTAATAAATCGTTTTCAGAGATTAAATTATAAAAAAATTAGAAATGTACACTTTTATCCGCTAATCTCATTTTAGATATTCATGTAAGCAACCAAACAATCAATTGTGAATATAGTGCATAATATACACTTTTAGTATTACATAAGAATCACTAACTTGAAAATAAGATTTTTATTACCAATCAATTGTCAATGTTTACTCATGTTTTTTTCTTTCCACAATAAGTGGTTGACTCTGACATCTGTGATTCATATCTGGATGTGGACTGTGTCACTGTATCCAGGACTTCTAAAGAGGTTTTCTTTGGGAGAAGTTTTGTTGCTTTTTCATGTTTTTAACCACCATCTGAGATGTTTTTGTCATACTCCACCATACCCTGTCCTCTCCTTTCTAAAATGTTTCTCCTGGATCCACAGACTGTGAGCCTGAAGGCGTGTCAGACTGGTCATTTGATGAGAACTGCCTGTTCTGCTGCTTAAGACGAGACAAAGTCAAGGTAACTGGTTTTCTTTAAAAAAACGTTTTTCTCTTCCTCCATTCTGTCTTCTGCGGTTCCACCTGTAGTGATTGAAGTGTTTCCATTATTCATTTAGGCAAATTGTGCATTAATAATAAAATGGCGACCGATCTGTTTCATGTCTTCCGGTAGCCCGCAAAAGCCAGCATTGATAGAATGCAAGAATTGACTTAAATTTGCCATATTCTAATCGTTCTCATGTGCCAACCTATCACCACAGTCCGTGCCATGGTGAGACTTGCACCCATAGATGAGAAACAATTAGATGGTGAAACTTGCATCCAGTCAACCAGAAAAGCAAGGTGAAGAAATTCAGGCATTCTTGAAAGTCAAGACAATCCTTGTCCTGCAAAGAAACATACTTTTTATAGTTGAAAAATAGATTTAGCAAGCAGTAGGCATGTAGAATTAAATGGTGAGTGTAGCTTTATAGTTACATGATGACATCACGTGCCTCTTATACCGTTTTAATTTTTAAAAAGTTTCCATAATTTGTATTTAAAAAAAAAAATAGGAATTTTGACAAAATAAATATCCCTGTCGAACGAAAAACAATTTCAGTCTTTTGAACATTTCTCCTATAGCTGCCGTTTCCATTACACATGTCGAGATGTATATATTTTTTGCAACATTGCTTTTGATTAATAAACCTGGGTCAATGGAATCTCTCTAGCTCTCTATCGCCTTGCACGCTCTTTCTCTCGGGATTCATCCGTAAAGAACACATTTCCCCGGTGTGCCAGTGGCTATTGGAGGTGAGCATTTGTCCACTGAAGTCGGTTACAACACTGAACTGCAGTCAGGTCAAGACCCTGGTGAGGACGATGAGCACGCAGATGAGCTTCCCTGAGGCAGTTTCTGACATGTTGTGCAAACCCAGTTTCATCAGCTGTCTGGGTGGCTGGTCTCAAACGATCTCACAGGTGAAGAAGCCAGATGTGGAGGTTCTGGGCTGGCATGGTTACGCGTGGTCTGTGGTTGTGACGCCGGTTGAGCGTACTGCCAAATTCTCTAAAATGACAGAGGTGGCTTATGGTAGAGAAATTAACATTAAATTATCTTGCAACAGCTCTGGTGGACATGCCTGTCATAAGCATGTCAATTGCACGCTCCCTCAACTTGAGACATCTATGGCATTGTGTTGTGTGAAAAAACTGCACATTTTAGATTGGTCTTACACCTGTGTAATGATCATGCTGTTTAATCAGCTTCTTGATATGCTACACCTGTCACGTGGCTGGATTATTTTTGGCAAAAGAGAAATGCTCACTAACAGGGATGTAAACAAATTTGTGAGAAATAAGCTTTTTGTGCGTATGGAACATTTCTGGGATCTTTTATTTCAGCTCATGAAACATGGGACCAACACTGTGTGTGTGTGCGCACACAGGAATGCTGTCTGACCCTAACAGCGGTTCGGCTCTAACTCATTCATTGCTAGAGCTGTCTGGGCTGCTCGCCACTCATGCTGCACAGAAGTTAACAGACTTGAATAATGCAACACGGCATGTAGAAATGTTGAAACTGCTCATTACTGTTCGCGAAACAATGTCCATACAGGCTAGAACACTTGACAATGCAAGAGGATACTGGTAGCTTCCAGCTTTAATTATAGGCTTACTTTCCTTGCTAGCTTACAGCTGAATGAATTCACTACCCTAGTACTTTGTTTGTGATAATATGCAAACCATAATTCAAATATATGCTGATTTCAAAGCTGACTGTCACCAAAAAATGTTATTAATTTACTCCCTCGTCACCAAAAACTTGTTCACTTCCTCGCCTCCAGTCTGATTTCCACAAGATTCCGTAGCCATATTCTGGGTCATCACTAGTTACTATAACCACAGTCATCAACTGCCTATTTCTACAATTTCTCTTCTTAAAATGTGATTTTAAACCTAACCTTATCAATACTGTTAACCTTATTCCTAACCCTAACCAAAAATAACGACCCAAAATGTAGAATTCTGCCTTGCGGACTTTCTTAAAGAAGCAGCGCACACTTTTATAAAAGAGATTTTGTTTATGCAAATGTTGTTGATCAGTATAATAAAATAATGTTCCCCTAGCAGTTGCTAATAAAATAAGTCCTAAATGGAAGGGACTGTCATCTTTAACCTCATGAAATCAGCTAAAACAAGCTCAAACTCAATGCATGCACACAATCCTATTGAATAATATGCATTCACATGTTTTGTGAATAGACCTATGCTACATCTTGATTTACTAGGTTTATCAATAGATTTACCATTCAAATACATTATTTCCATTGTTTGGTAGTTAGATGTCAAATTGATTGTATAATTGATTAAATAATGCATAAATGACTGTTCAATTTTTTTTGTTGACATAATGTTCAATTGTAATGATATTGAACTCAAAAGATGCCCAACGATTGAACGAAGCAGTAGCTGAGTTTATCTGTCTGGATCAAGAGCCATTCTGTGACTGACTAATATGACTAAGTATCGTGATACTTAACCTGGTATCGATATCAAAGTCAAAACTGGTATCGTGACAACACTAATTCTGACTGACTACAGAATCTAATGGATGCGGATTGGAGGGCAATTTGCTCAAAGTTCACCCAGTAACTGGCCCTTACAATATAGTGCATTCGGAAAGTGTTCAGATCCCTTGACTTTTTCCACATTTTGTTACATTGCAGCCTTATTCTAAAAATGTTTTTTTTTTAAACATATACACAAAATACCCTATAATGACAAAGCAAAAAATAAAATAAACAAATACCTTATTTACATACAGTACCATTCAAAGTTTGGACACACGTACTCATTCCAGGGGTTTTCTTTATTTTTACTATCTACATTGTAGAATAATAGTGAAGACATCAAAACTATGGAATCATGTGTTAAACAAATATATTTTAGATTCTTCAAAGTAGTCACCCTTTGCCTTGATGACAGCTTTGCACACTCTTGGCATTCTCTCAACCAGCTTCACCTGGAAGGCTTTTCCAACAGTCTTGAAGGACTTCCCACATATGCTGAGCACTTGTTGGCTGCTTTTCCTTCACTCTGTGGTCTAACTCATCCCAAACCATCTGTTGGGTTGAGGTCGGGTCGGGTGAACCAAGCCATTAGATCTGTGGAATTGTCCGTAGAGCACCGAGACAGGATTGTGTCAAGGCACAGATCTGGGGAAGGGAACCAAAAGATGAAAATCCCCAAGAACACCGTGGCCTCCATAATTTTTAAATGGAAGAAGTTTGGAACCACCAAGACTCTTCCCAGAGCTGGCCATCCGACCAAACTGGACCAAGGCCCTTCTCCCCCGATTGCCAAGGAGGTGACCAAGAACCTGATGGTCCCTTTGACAGATCTCCAGAGTTCCTCTGTGGAGATGGTTGTCCTTCTGGAATGTTCTCCCATCTCTGCAACACTCCACCAATCAGGAATTTATGGTTGAGTGGCCAGACAGAAGCCACTCTTCAGTAAAAGGCACATGACAGACTGCTTGGAGTTTGCCAAAAGGCACCTAAAGGACTCTCAGGCCATGAGAAACAAGATTCTCTCGTCTGATGAAACCAAGATTGAACTCATTGGCCTGAATGCCAAGTGAACGTCTGGAGGAAACCTGGCACCATCCCTATGGTGAAACATGGTGGTGGCAGCATCATGCTGTGGGGATGTTTTTCAGTGGCAGGAACTGGGAGACTAGTCAGGATCGAGGCAAAGATGAACGGAGAAAAGTGCAGAGATCCTTGATGAAAACCTGCTCAGGACCTCAGGCTGAGGCAAAGGTTCACCTTCCAAAAGGACAATGACCCTAAGCACACAGCCAAGACAATGCAGGAGTTGCTTCGGGACAAGTCTCTGAATGCTCCGTGCTTCTACACCTGCATTGCTTGCTGTTTGGGGTTTTAGGCTGGGTTTCTGTACAGCACTTCGAGATATTAGCTGATGTACGAAGGGCTATATAAAATAAACTTGATTTGAATGTCCTTGAGTGGCCCAGCCAGAGCCCGGACTTGAACCCGATCAAACATCTCTGGAGAGACTTGAAAATAGTGTGTGCAGCAACCCTCCCCATACAACCTGACAGAGCTCGAGAGGATCTTCATAGAAGAATGTGAGTAACTCCCCAAATACAGGTGTGCCTAGCTTGTAGTGTCATAACCAAGAAGACTCGAGGCTGTAATCACTGCTAAAGGTCTCTCAACAAAGTACTGAGTAAAGCATCTGAATACTTATGTAAATGTGATACTTCAGTTCTTTATTTTATTTAGCAAAACATTCTAAAATCCTGTTTATGCTTTGTCATGATGGGGTATTGTGTGTAGATTTAGGGGGGGGGAACACTTTAATCCCTTTTAGAATAAGGCTGTAACGTAACAAAATGTAGAAAAAGTCAAGGGGTCTGAATACTTTCCGAATGCACTGTATAGAGGCAGAGCTGCACATGAAGAGAAATGAAAAGAACAGACTGCTGTTCCTCCCCTCCTCCATGCCTACTGTACTCATCTAGGAGAACATAGACGTTGTCCCTAACTACAGATACAGGCCAGGGTCAGATTGTTTTTTATCTCCCAAATGGTTCTGGTTACATTGGGGGTTGGGGTAATCTGATCCTAAATCTACCACAAACTCTGCTAAAGGCGTCCCCTTGCTTCCCAGCCGAAACAGTTTGGAACAGTTTGTGCATATATGACAACATTTTGTGACATTTTTGTTTTCTTTGGTCTTCGGCAAGTTTTTTTTTTTTTTTTTTTTTTTTTTTTCTCCTGGTTGTTTGTGCATACGTTTTTTCTCTCAAGGCAAGCCAAAGTCGGCAGCCGAAGTTTACTTTCCTTTCTCGGGGGTTGGTCAACGGTAAGGATTCTTCAATGAAGTGTTTGTTGTCATTCAACCGGAGACTAATTGTTTTCATGATTAAAAAATTCACTTGAAATACTGTACAAAACATCTTAGTTAGATGTAAAATTGTTTGACTAAGATCTCCTCGGCAAAAACGTTAAAATGAATGACATAACTCAAATCTATCTTAGATTAATTCTGACTATTTTGAAGAAGTGTATGTATACTGGGTACGGCGTCTCAAAATGGACAAACCATACTATTGCCTTTTTTTTCTTCCCCATTTTAAACCATTTTTGCGACGGTCTTTTAAGGGAGTATGCGAGCACTCTGCTAGTTGCCAGCTGAACTGAAGCATGCTGAGGTCTTAACCAATACAGCACATCTTTAGTTTGCTCTGTGACAAATCTGACACATAATTATTCGTTAAGCTTTCCTGAGATCAAAAGGTATGAGCGCTGTGTAGGGGTCTGTATAATGAAGATGATTACCGGTGCTCTTCGGATACTCTTGTTTTTTCCAAACCCCTCTAACAAGATGATGCTATTCACTTGTCACGTCACACTCGTGCAGCAACGGTATTTATATATTTGTAAGGGTCTACCATACACCACATGTTCCCACTTCTGCAGTGACGGTGCTATTCGTTGTTTCTCCATCACTTAGCTGTGTTTCTCTCTTCTCCCAGGAGCACTTAGTTGGCCTGAGCAACCAGGGGTTGGAGAGTGGGGCTAAACCCCTGCTGGTCAAAGACCAGATTAAGATCAACAGACTCGAGAAACAAGCTGAGGAATTCCTCAGTGCAGTCCTCTACAAAAAAGGTAGGTCTTTACAAGAACAGTGTTTGTTACATACCACATCCTGTGTGCTTGTGTTACAACCATTTCTGTAAGATTGTATATTGAAATTCTAGCAGGAATAGTCTATGTCTGGAAGTGGGCCTTATGTGTTCTTAGCAACAGTTTTATCAAATGTAACTATGGTTGAGAGAGCTTCTGCTCACGGGCTAAGGGTCAACCGTCTCTACAGATATCTTTGTGATATTATTTTCCCCCCTCCCTCCCTCAGATGTCCCCAGCTTCTCGGACCTGCACATTCCAGTAGTGGCTCGGGAGATAATGCAGAGGATGATCCGCCAGTTTGCTGCCGAATATACCTCAAAAAACAGCTCCTCTTCTCAGGACGTCCCCTCTGCCCCCAGCCCTGCTACCCAGGCCCACTCAGATCAAAGCCTGCCACCTCCCCCCTCGCTGCCCCCTGCTGCCAGCCTTGGTGGTACTGCGACATCCTCCGTACCCAGCCAGAACCCTGTCCTCTCCAAGCTGCTTATGGCCGACCAGGACTCGCCTCTCGACCTCACTGTCAAAAAGCTTCCGCCACAGCCTGTAGAACAAGGTAAAACCAGCAGACGCACTAGGTCTGGTATTACACTGAACCAGCAGACGCACTAGGTCTGGTATTACACTGAACCAGCAGACGCACTAGGTCTGGTATTACACTGAACCAGCAGACGCACTAGGTCTGGTATTACACTGAACCAGCAGACGCACTAGGTCTGGTATTACACTGAACCAGCAGACGCACTAGGTCTGGTATTACACTGAACCAGCAGACGCACTAGGTCTGGTATTACACTGAACCAGCAGACGCACTAGGTCTGGTATTACACTGAACCAGCAGACGCACTAGGTCTGGTATTACACTGAACCAGCAGACGCACTAGGTCTGGTATTACACTGAACCAGCAGACGCACTAGGTCTGGTATTACACTGAACCAGCAGACGCACTAGGTCTGGTATTACACTGAACCAGCAGACGCACTAGGTCTGGGCTTACACTGAACCAGCAGACGCACTAGGTCTGGTAGTAGATATAAATTAACCTGTTCCTCACTGTCAAGAGGATGCTGCCACAGCCTGCAGTACAAGGTACCAGAATCAGCAGATTCATTACCCTACTGTATAGCACAAATCCTGCACACCCATAGAGAATGATAGAGGCCTCTAGTGGCCAAAAGGCCGTATTTGCATGAGCAGTGTCATTGAGGGCTTCCACCATTTTAATGTAGTCAACTGGTTGGGACTTCCAACTTCATTGGCTGATCCCTCCTGATGACCCTGTTGTAGTCATGTCCAACTGGGTCATAAGGAGGGATCAGCCAATCGTGAAGAAAATTGACTATTTTAAAATGAAGATGGCCTCAATGGTGTAGCCCATGCTGTCACAGCTGCTATAATGGCACATATACAAAGATGAGTCCTCTCTATGTGCACACCTGACAGAATGGCTCTTGCTTTCTAAGTTACTAACCCTTATGTCCTGTCCATAGATGGAGTCTTGGACCTGTCACTCAAAAAGGAACGGGCCAGAAGCAGCATGTCATCGCACCACAGCCCTCACCTTTCCCAGATGTCCACTCTCAGAGGGTAAGACCGATTTTTCCTGTCACCTCTTTCTACTTTCTGTAGGGCTTTACCACAACAAACTCTCCAATCTGTCCAAACAAAAGTTTCTAACTACAGGTAGGAGGTCCTGAAAGGATTGTCACCAACCCTGGTCCTGGACAGCTCCAGCCTGTGCAGGTTGATTAGACTGTGTGACAACATTTTAAAGTGATTTCACATGTGCATCTTGAAGGAGATTCTTTGGTATCAGGAAACAACATTATTAATTCCTTAAATACACAATAAAATGTAGTTAATATTCCAATGGATTGAAGAAATAAGTGAAATAAACCCCTAACCAATAGAGCTTCCTATTCTATTAATTACACAACATCATGTTCAATGATTTACATTGACCAAGCCTTCATTTCAAACTGAAAAAAGAATTTGAATCTTTAATCCAGTGAACTCTCTATTTTGCCTGAGGGCCATTCCTCGTGATATCATCACGCCGTGGTATGGACATTAGTGCATTTGAAATGGAACAGGGCGCAATGAAATTGATTAATTTAGCGCCAGTTGCTCTGCCCTCTAGCTGCACCCCTCTCTTGAGGAGGAGGGGGAGGGAATCAAGCTGCTTGTGCTCTCGTTCAGAACGTACAGCTCTGTACTCAATGCAGAGATCCACAGATCTAGTATCTATCACTCTATATATCCCCTCATGCAGCCCCATCTTTGATTTGATATTCAAAGTTGAAATGGCAACTGGTCGGAGGTGGAGGGAATATTTAAAGTGTGAAGAGCAGACGCCTGTCAAGTCATAATATGATATTGTCTTACAACTCTAGCGGCAGTTTTGAAAAGGGCACTCTTCTATTTGTCCGTGATTATGGCCTTTCCTCACAAATTGCCGTATCACTAATTAATTAATCACCCATGAATTTAATGTGAGAATTTCCAATCAATAAGATCTGATGATTTTTCTATCACACATAACAGTACTGTGTGTAAGTGCCTTGTTTGTGTTAACCTTGCAGATAAGTATTTCAGATGTTTTCTTACAGTAACAATATTTCTGTCAGGTTGATATTGTGAGGGTTTATGTGAAATAAGGAGCCCTATAACATCCCATACTGATGGCTTACTCTTTTATTGCTGTGCTTGTTCAGTGGTAACGTCACTCGCTAAGGGCTATACAATAGCATTAGTCATTTGGTAACAGTACTCCTGCTCTGCTATTAAATGCCAGACTGCTTTACTGCATTGCCCTCTCCTCCCTCTCCTGCCCTATCTGGACAGGGCTGGACACATTTCTCTTTCTTATGTTTTCAATTTTTCTTTGGATTTCATTTCTTTGCCCTGCATATCCTTTTTTACATTTATTATTGTTATGTTGACTGACGCATAATTTGTAAATAAAAAGAATAAATGCAAAGCCAAAACAAACAACCCAAATAAACTAATTCCCAAACTTGAGGCTTTTTTTGTTCTTAAAAGGAGCACACACATATTAAAAACATTTTGTTTTTAACCTAAGCAAGATAAAGTGATGTTACCTAAGCAAGATCATCCAATAAAGGAGTGGCCAACATCCTCCCTTCCCCAACCCATCTTCCCCTAGAGAGAGAAAGAATAAAGCACTGTGCAAGCTCTGCTTACACCAAATTTCCTTCCATCCAATCAGGCGTTCCCTGAGAGCTGACGGACAGGCCGGGCTGCCTATGAGGAGCCTGCAGGATGGGAGGAGGAGGGAGAATTTCGGCCACTCCGCCCCTTTAAAGCCCACCTCGCCACTCGGTCTCTTGCCGCACATCAAACAGGAAGTGAACCAGGATTCCGACACCGAGTTGTCTCCCAACCAGAACCAGACCTCCAGACCCTTCGACCACCTCTCTCTCTCTAGGTATGGTTCTCCGTCCTGGGCCTCCAAGACTCACTTCGGGGCCCTCTTGAAGCTCCGGGCCAACAGCGGAGCCGGGGACCACCTCAAAGACCTACCGAGCCTGCTGGAGGCCGCGGGGCTCTTCAAGTCCCCCTCCTGTGGGAAGGCAATCCTCCAGGAGGCCCGGCGAGACCAGGGGCTCTCCCTTTCTCACTCCCCGCCCGTTGACCTCAAAATCCCCCAGGTGCGAGGCCTAGGAGGCCTGGGGGTGGACCTCTCCTGGGGCTCTCTGAGCTCTGATTCCTACAGCCTCCCTAACCCCCACTGTGAGAACAGCCTGGGGAAGAGGCTGAGGTCCATCCTGCCCAAACACGGTCGCCGGGGAAGCAGTGGAGGTCTGGACGGGCCTGTAAGAGATGGGGAGTACTGGGGTTCATCTGACGCAGACCGCCCTGCCTCTGGGGGGCAGTACCCTACCTCTGACCCTGAGGCAGACCTCTGCAACAAGCAGCCGAGGAAGAAGAGGGGAAGATACCGTCAGTACAACACAGAGCTGCTAGAAGAAGCTATAGAAGTGGTTATGGGGGGGAAGATGAGCGTGTCCAAGGCTCAGACCGTCTATGGGATCCCTCACAGCACTCTGGAGTATAAAGTCAAGGAGCGCCTTGGCACCCTGAAACACCCGCCCAAGAAGAAGCTGAAGCTGATGAGCCACATGGAGGAACTGGAGGGTACGGAGGCCCCAGAGGGCAAAGAAGCTCTGGATGCGCCTCTGGACCCCCAGGAGTCGCTGTGTGAGGGGAGACAGTCTGTGCCCAGAGAAAATGGCAGGGAGCTGCTCGGCACAGGCCTCTCACCAGACAAGTGATTTTATTAGGATCCCCATTTTCTGCTGCCAAGGTACTTGTTGATGACGCAGTACTTGTTGACGATGATGAGATGTTTTTACCCAGACCAGGTAATCGTTTGCATTTGTCAGACAGTGGCAGTGACTGAGTCTATAGTACACAAATAACCTGTTTTGTATGTTGATTTATTCCAAAAGCACTTATATTTACTCTGATCAATCCTCTGAATCAATCTGACCTATTCATCTTAGGTCTTTAATTGTTTTTAAATATTTATAAAGCCTACTATGTTCTGTTCAAGTCGGACACTAAAGTGTCTCTTAACTCTTTTTAGCTTGCCAATATCCCTAGACATTGTTTAAAACACTCCGTATTTGAAATGTTTTGGTAGTTTTTATGATTGTGCTGCCCTTTATACAATACAATATTTTAACGGTTCAACCTAAAACACTGCTTTAGATACGGTGCCAACATAATCCTAAGCAGTACCCCAGTTATTACAGCACTTAGACCAGCGGTCTCCAACCCATGTCCTGGAGAAGTACAGGATGTAGGGGTCTTATTCTAGCCCAGCACTAAGACACCTGGTTCAATATAAACAAGGCCTTGGTGGGCAAGTGATTAGCTGTATCGTGTGCCAATGCTGTGCTGAAACAAAAGCCTGCAGACCTTTAGCACCCAGGTTGGAGACACCAGAAAATGTATTTGTTTGGGTCATTAGCATGATGCATGCTCAGCCCTCAACATGTTGTTGGTTATGTAGAATCAAGGCTTGTTTGTATTTTAAACTCCCTATTAATATTTTATATAAATAGGAAATTATTATTTATTATTTTACTTTGTGATATTGAAGTCAAACACTGGTGGACAGAATCTCTTTCCCTGTCACTGTTTTGCAAATGCACACCTGAGATTGAATAGACCAAACTGCAGCAAAAAGAATATGCGGTTGCAAGGATTCATGCAACCATTGTCTACTACTGAATATCTTAATGTAAAGTTTGTATGTTTGTTTGTTGGGAGAACAGATTCCCCTGTCCACAATTTCACCACCTTCTTAGTTACCAACCAAACCTCAGAACTAAACTCTCCAAAAGCACGCCAGATTACAACCACTCCGATATGTCACATTCTGCGGTTGTAGGAAGAATGGAACATTTTGTTACTTGTGTTCACTCGTAGCCTTCACCACAACTCAGGATAATGTTTGTGTGGGGCTGCAGTACTTGTCAGAATGCATATCTCGATCTTTATCAAAACTGTATATACTATGTTAGATATCTATACACAAACATACCTCTCTGATAGATATATAGCTTACTTATTTCCATGCCTCTTGTATCATCTGAAAAAGGGGAAATCTAGTTTGTACATCCGCAAACAGACATTTTTGGGACGTCTTACCATTGACTGATATGTGCACCAACCTTTTCAGGTGTTCTCACAACCTACCTTAACCGATCTCCATAGAATTTATTTACCATTTGAGCCTTCTGGACATTTTTTAATCTTTCAATTTGAATCTGAGCACAACAAACTTCAGGTAGTCTCGTTACATCTAGGGATGACTGTCCCTACTTAATAGAAGGTAAAGACAAGGGACAGGTGGAAATGTTCATTCTTAAACTTTTATTTTTTATCTTAACTCTATTCCAAAAATGAATGATTTTATTTATCTTTTCCTGATCATATGTTAGATTGCAGCTTTATAGTACCTTATTTCAATGCAGTAAATTGAGTCTCAAACAGGTTTTCACCATGTGGCACATAACACTATGGAAATTATGTGGAGAAGTGTACAATATGCAGAAGCATAGATGGTCCGTTGCAGTTTCAACATCATGATGCTCTTTGACGACATCACATAGTTCCACTGACGCCATATTTGTTCCTCCGTGGTAATACCGACCAATAACTGTTTATGGAAATCTCAGAATTGTACACCAAGTTTACCTACCTAATTCTAGAATCGGAACTAGAATCCAAATGCTCATCGTAAATAGAATGCTTGGGAGCAGCAACATGGCGTCTGGCTGTGAATTTGTCCAAACTACTCTGAGTATATGTATGCTACTACTCACCCTATCAACAGTTATACCTCAGTACATTCCAGAATGTTGGATCAAGCCCCTATGGTCCTTGTATCAGGCTTATATTACAGTACTTTATTACTGTCATCAGACAGGTTTTATTAGTACAGTTCTTGGAAATCTTTATAGATCAAGACACAGTAAGATGTTTTTTTTCTTCTAACTCTTAACCCAGTAAGTTCTTATGCAGCATTTTTGAGACTGGGCCAAAATCCTAACTTGAGATCCACACACATTGCCGACATTCATGTAAATCGTAAATGGGTTAGATGTAAATTAGATATTTACACTAGCATTTGAATTACGTGGGTTTATCAAGTTGTATTTCGGCCTACAGTGAACACATAGCTATAAACTCTTAATAAAGAGATTATTCCTAAAACTTCACTATCACATGAAATGCAGAAAACAAGAACTTTCCTCAGGCAAGGCTGGCCATACAGTCTCCTTTTCAGGTAAAAATAAATAAATAAAAGGTTTAAAAAAGGACAATGTAGCATTTCAGAATCTCGGTGACATGTCCTTTAGTCTTGTAGGTGGATATAAGGATGGTGACCACTAATTGGCGTGAATTTAATTCCTACTTTTAAATGTACATTGTATATAGATGGGTGGGTTGTTTAGCAACAAAACTGATGTGTGCGCAACCGTGGAGCAAAACCGGCAGGGTTGGCATAGAATCAAAGGATTGTTGACAACATGGGATCTATTTCCTCCCCCAAATCTTTATTGAAAACATAAATAAATGTGCACAATGAGCACTTGTCTCTCAAATACGTTGTTATATGTTGGTTAGCTAACAAGCTAGTTTTTGCCATATTAGCATAGACGTGGAGTCAAAACACCTCAAAACAAGACGTGGTATCAATAACAAGATACAACAAGCCACGTAGAATTCCCCACATGGCAGCTTCTTGTCATTGTCATTGTTGCTAGCTATCTGACCATCCAGAATCACAAGAAACGGACTTCTGCCCCATTGACGCACGTGCATCGTTTTTGTGACGTCAGCTAACCTGTCTATATGCAGAATCTTTTGATGACCTTGCAAACTAACTGTGATCAACATGAATAGCCATATATAGTTAACCCCCAGGTCCAGGCATATGCTTCACAGGAGTTACAATACATTTTTTTAAAGTTGATTTTATTGAAATTGGTAATCAAAAATGAATCAAATTGGCATCTTTTGTTTTTGAGGGTGAGTCCATTTAATAGCGGACGGGCCACAAAGAAAAAAGTGAAGTAAATTACTTTAATCAGAGTAAACTAACATTTTTGAGTTGCAAGGCTTTTCTGGGTTACCATGGAGCCTTGGTCCTAGGTAATTGCCTGCCATTTAAAAAATACATTGGCATTTTAAGTCAAAATAATGATCCAAGATGACACTATTTGGAGAGAAACAATTCCAGGTTTAGTTTTCCAGCTCTTTTTTTTATTAGCATTTTGCATGCTATCTGTTCTTGTATGATACAAAACAAGTGAGACTCGTGTTAACACCACGTATGGAACCTGTGATGTCTTTAATGTTGAAATAACACATCTACAGTAGCAAATCTGTTGGTTTCTACTACCTCATTTCTAGAAAAGGACTGACCCTCTTGTCAAATAAATACAACTTTGAGGCAGTGGTGTACGGATGTAGCAACATCCCATAAACACAAGCCAGGGATATGGGCAAAAGCTCTCTTGCAGTACAGGTTGATGTGCTTAACTCTGCTAGATATTTGTTGACTTGCTGCTTTAGATATATGCCATAATCTTGCTATTGTTGTCATCAGTTTAGTGATTTGCCGTCCATGGCCTATCAGGTCCATTCAGCTACGGAATAATTGATGTTTTGAGATGACTTGAAAATAACTTGGTAAAGGTTGAAATTAGCAAGAATGTTCTTGGATAAGGCGGTTCTATGAGACTACTGAAAATTAAGAACTGGGATTTATACCCTTTTGTGAATAATTCAAGGTTCCGTAAAAGTTTTGTGCACCCTGCTTGACTCTATGTTAAAGGTGAGGAAGTTTTAGATGTACCGTGGTGATTGGTTTTTGTATGTTAGGTAAATGTTTCTACTGATGTTGTGTTTTTGAGTATCTTGTAGCCATTCCTCCCAATTAGTCATAAATTTGATTCGAACCTATACACTTAATAACACATTGATGACACTCAAGATTTGCAGACCCTTCAAGTCAATGTGAAGATTTATCTTGACATGATAGATGTTGTAGTTCTTTGACTCATGCCATATTTAAGGAGAGGACGCTGCTTCTCGTAACTTAAATAGCCCTGAATGTAAACAGTTTTAACACTAATTCTACCAAACTATACTCAGAGACAGATTTTACAGATACATATATAAAACTAGTTGTGTGTGTATACATACAAATAAATATTGCTTATTGGTATATAGTAGAGTTATATTTAGCTCTAATCACAGATTCAGGGAAGTACAGCTGAGATGTCAAAACTACTTTCTCATTTTCCATTCTGTTTTGACTGGATGTTGACGAGGTTACGTCTATGGTTTCCATAGTAAAAGCGGTCTTCAAAAAGGCCTTTGATTAAAGACAGTGTGCTGATGTGTACATACAGTATGTGTATAGTATACTGAAAATGTGGGGTTTGGGGTTGTTGTAAATGTAAAAGCTTTGTCTGCTTTTTAGAGTTTTTATTTGAATAGCAATGGCACTCCTGAGCGCAGACTACTGTTCTGTAATATTTGAACGTATAAAACTACTTCTATTAATGAAATTGCTGATGACATTTAAACTTAAATACCTTTTTATATTTAGGAAAATGTATGAAGGAATTAGATTTTGCATGATTGCCGGTGTGTGGATTGAAGGCAGCACGTCTTGTATTGTTGGCTATGTGAAGTGGAATTGGTTGAATCCTGTAGGTGAAGGATTCGTTGAAAACACGGAAGTGTATGCAATGCAAATTGTCACATAAGACAAACTTGGAGACTAGAATTCTTAGTCAAAACCGGCCATGATCTATACAGTGGCCTACTTTAAGATTTGTGTAACTAACTCATATATATATATATATATATATATACAGTGGGGAGAAGAAGTATTTGATATACTGCCGATTTTTGCAGGTTTTCCTACTTACAAAGCATGTAGAGGTCTGTAATTCTTATCATAGGTACACTTCAACTGTGAGAGATGGAATCTAAAACAAAAATCCAGAAAATCACATTGTATGATTTTTAGGTAAATAATTAGCATTTTATTGCATGACATAAGTATTTGATACATCAGAAAAGCAGAACGTAATATTTGGTACAGAAACCTTTGTTTGAAATTACAGAGATCATACGTTTCCTGTAGTTCTTGACCAGGTTTGCACACACTGCAGCAGGGATTTTGGCCCACTCCTCCATATAGACCTTCTCCAGATCCTTCAGGTTTTGGGGCTGTCGCTGGGCAATACGGACTTTCAGCTCCCTCCAAAGATTTTCTATTGGGTTCAGGTCTGGAGACTGGCTAGGCCACTCCAGGACCTTGAGATGCTTCTTACGGAGCCACTCCTTAGTTGCCCTGGCTGTGTGTTTCGGGTCGTTGTCATGCTGGAAGACCCAGCCACGACCCATCTTCAATGCTCTTACTAAGGGAAGGAGGTTGTTGGCCAAGATCTCGCGATACATGGCCCCATCCATCCTCCCCTCAATACGGTGCAGTCGTCCTGTCCCCTTTGCAGAAAAGCATCCCCAAAGAATGATGTTTCCACCTCCATGCTTCACGGTTGGGATGGTGTTCTTGGGGTTGTACTCATCCTTCTTCTTCCTCCAAACACGGCGATTGGAGTTTAGACCAAAAAGCTCTATTTTTGTCTCATCAGACCACATGACCTTCTCCCATTCCTCCTCTGGATCATCCAGATGGTCATTGGCAAACTTCAGATGGGCCTGGACATGCGCTGGCTTGAGCAGGGGGACCTTGCGTGCGCTGCAGGATTTTAATCCATGACGGTGTAGTGTGTTACTAATGGTTTTCTTTGAGACTGTGGTCCCAGCTCTCTGCGGGTAATTGACCAGGTCCTGGCGTGTAGTTCTGGGCTGATCCCTCACCTTCCTCATGATCATTGATGCCCCATGAGGTGAGATCTTGCATGGAGCCCCAGACCGAGGGTGATTGACCGTCATCTTGAACTTCTTCCATTTTCTAATAATTGCGCCAACAGTTGTTGCCTTCTCACCAAGCTGCTTGCCTATTGTCCTGTAGCCCATCCCAGCCTTGTGCAGGTCTACAATTTTATCCCTGATGTCCTTACACAGCTCCCTGGTCTTGGCCATTGTGGAGAGGTTGGAGTCTGTTTGATTGAGTGTGTGGACAGGTGTCTTTTATACAGGTAACGAGTTCAAACAGGTGCAGTTAATACAGGTAATGAGTGGAGAACAGGAGGGCTTCTTAAAGAAAAACTAACAGGTCTGTGAGAGACGGAATTCTTACTGGTTGATAGGTAATCAAATACTTATGTCATGCAATAAAATGCAAATTAATTACTTAATCATACAATGTGATTTTCTGGATTTTTGTTTTAGATTCCGTCTCTCACAGTTGAAGTGTACCTATGATAACAATTACAGACCTCTACATGCTTTGTAAGTAGGAAAACCTGCAAAATCGGCAGTGTATCAAATACTTGTTCTCCCCATTGTGTATATATATATATAGTGTATATATATACCATGTGTTCTTAATGTTTGTTAAATCATTTTTACTCCCTCTATGAATTCTAAGGTAAATAACACGGGTGCATATATATATATTTTTTAAGTGTTTGTGAAATATCTGTCCCTTCTGTTGTTGCTGTCATTGTCTCTTGCTCTATTTCTGCTCGTCTCCCCCGTCCTTTTTGTTGAGAAAACACGTGTGAATTGTCATGTACATATTCATATTATCGTGGTCAGATATTAACTCCCCAATTTTGAAAGAAAAGTGGAGAGACATGGAAACCCTCAGGGACAAAACACACCCCTCACTCCTTCAGGTACTGTCTATACACTTAGGCATAGCAGGGATTTGAAGTCCTGTAAACAAAATCCAACATACACCAAAAATGGATCAGATACTAGTTTAGGCTAAACCGTGGCTGTTTCAGTTTAGCTTCTTTTTTTTTTTCTCTCTGTTCTTTAAAGTCGCATGTGGATTGTTTTTTGGCTTTTTGCACAATTATTCTTTGACTTAAGGTGGTCCTGTGTTTGAGCCAAAACATCCAATTTTATCTCTGTAGTTTTTATTTTTTTATCATTTTAAAACGCAATGAATGTCTATGTAAACTCAGTTCAGGTAAGATGTTAGCCAAACATGTTTTTTTAAGCTGCATTTATGTCTCCAGCCCACAGTGCCTCAGACACCATAGTTATCACACTGCGTTGATAATTAACTACTGTTTAACAGAATACATTTGGACCTACTCTCTGAGCATCTGTGGAAAATGTGAATCCTTGAAGAGAAGAAAAAAATGCAATCAATCATCCATTTTGGTAGGCCTAATTTAACAACTGGTGTAGATTGACACTGCGTTTAGTCAAACCTCTTCCGATTAACACAATTATTCTAATGCAAGTGCAATGTATAATTTATTTTTTAAATTATGTGGTTTGTTGGGAAGATTTATTTTGTTGATGTTCTCTTTGAGCAATCCTTTCTATTCCGTCTCTCTAAGCCCTTCTGATCTAGAGCTCTGCTTGGTAGCCTATATGTTGCTACTTATCTTTGGTTTGACAGCTCTACAGCTTTTAGATTAAGACTGTACTATATTGAGTCTGTAATAGCAAGTTATTCCTTTTCAAACGTTTGAAAGCAGCCCTTTTTAGCCCTATGCTGTGGTCTAATTGGGATGACTTGCAATGCTTGGGACATTACACTTCAAACATAGAGGACTGAGGGACTTTTGAAAAAATTATAAAATTGAAAATATTTCATATCTTATTTCCAGCTTTAGTGTCCTATAAGCAATTCGGTTTCATATATGAAATACCTAATTCAGTAGTCAAGGCAAAAACATGAAATTAAACTCTTTATTTGTTTGGTTTATGTGGTCAGATGCTCAGATAGCAGGTACACCTAAATCTAACTGGACCTCATTTCAGTAATTGCCATTTACAGTTTGGCAGACTCAATAGACTTACATTTTTCTACTGTAATTTATGAATGTTTTTCTTTTTGTACTATGCTATTAGAACTTCTTGGCTATGGTCAATTGTCTTTCTAGTAGAGAGGACTTAATCAGTAAGTTAATTTGATTGCACTAGTACATTTTCCAATTTTGAATGCAATTTTGTTTTGACAACTTGACTAATAAAATATGCTATGTAATCTTTGAAGTGAAGTGGTTATGATCTTGATTTTATGTATGTTGCATTGAACCTGGGGCACCAATGATTAATTGTCTTTGTGCATGTGTAAGAATTTACTCAATGTATCCTGTAAGGAAAAAACGCCATTTTGAAAAAGAGATCAGCTGTAACAGGTCATTCACTGGACGAAATAATCACTTTTCAAAATCACCTATTCTTCTAATAAATGTTATTGTGAAAATGAATTCTCTGTCGTCTTTTTCAACCAAAACACTTTTAGCGTAGTATTTTAAAAAACGTTAAAGTTAAAAATGTTTTGCCACTAAATGGTGGATGAATGTGCACTGTGTACGAAACTTTAGGAACACCTTCCTAATATTGAGTTGCACCCCCTTTTGCCCTGAGTACAGCCTCAATTCGCCGGGGCATGGACTAAAAGGTGTTGAAAGTGTTTGTTGTAATGGTTCCACGTTCATTCTATAGATCAGGTGTTCCTAAACTGGGTAAGCGCAATGCCGTCGGGGGTACGCCAAAAAGTGTGATTCACTTTTTTTTCTTCACATTTTCAAACAGTCCATTTATATTTTCCAACGGGTGAGGCTTTTTTTCTGGCCTAAGTAGCCTTGTTTCACTGCCAAATATATAATGAAACCATCTAGTGTTCAGCGAAATAACACAATGTGAAATACAGGTAGCCTAGTCAAATAATTAACATCCAATCACATTAACCGAATTCCACTAACGGTCTGTATGTAGCCAATCGTAGCTGCTCCTCATGTTGGTATCTGTACTGATGGCGCAAAAGCCATGACAGGGAGACATAGGGTAGTGGTAACATGCATGCAAGCAGTTGCTCCCGACGCCACTTGGGTACACTGCAGCATCCACTGAGAGGCTGCCAAGGGAATGCATGATGGCTTGAAAGAAGTTTTGGACATGGTTAACTTTGTTAAAGCAAGACCCCTGAACCCATGTATTTTCTGCACTATGCAATGATATGGGCAGCGACCATGTAACGCTTTAACAACATACAGAAGTGCACTGGTTATCAAGGGGCATAATATTGACATGTTTTTTAAAAATTGAGAGACAACTTTAAGCTCTACTGACCATAATTTTCACTTGTCTGACCGCTTGCATGATGAGTTTCTCACCCGTATGGCATATCTGGGTGATGTTTTTTCTCGCCTGAATGATCTGAATATAGGATTACAGGGACTCTTCACAACTATATTCAATGTGCAGGACAAAATTGAGGCTATGATTAAGAAGTTGGAGCTCTTCTCTGTCTGCATTAACAAGGACAACACACAGGTCTTTCCATCATTGTATGATTTTTTTGTGTGTAAATTAACTCAAGCTTACGGACAATGTGATTATAGCGAAGCACCTGAGTGAGTTGGGTGCGCAATTCCACAGGTAATTTCCCGAAACGGATTACACAAACAACTGGATTCGTTATCCCTTTCATGCCCTGCCTCCATTCCACTTACCGATATCTGAACAAAAGAGCCACATCAAAATTGCAACAAGCGGTTCTGTGAAAATTTTATCAGAAACCACTGCCAGATTTCTGGATTGGGCTACGCTCAGAGTATCCTGCCTTGGCAAATCACGCCGTTAAGACACTGATGCCCTTTGCATCCACGTACCTATGTGAGAGTGGATTCTCGAACCTCACTAGCATGAAAACTAAATACAGGCACAGACTGTGTGGAAAATGATTTAAGACAGACTCTCCAATACAACCCAACATTGCAGAGTTATGTGCATCCTTTCAAGTACACCCTTCTCATTAACCTGTGGTGAGTTATTCACCATTTTCAATGATCAAATAAAGTTTTATATGTAAGATGGCTAAATTAAGAGAAAAAATATTGATTATTATTATTTGTGCCCTGGTCCTATAAGAGCTCTTTGTCTCTTCCCACCAGCCGGGTTTTGACAACTCCCACTCATTCTTATGTTTAATAAATGTATCGTATAGTGTGTGTGTGTGTGTGTGGCAGGCTTACAATGATGGCAAAAAACATTTGAGAGTGCGCTGACCCTGGAGCTTTAGGGGGTACACAGCTGGAGGTTGACTGTTTGAAGGGGTACGGGACTATAAAAAGTTTGGGAACCATTGCTATAGATGAATGGATAGAATTTTAGAGGATATCCAGGCCTGCTGGAAACGCTGACATGGACAAGTGAAATCAATGTTTGGTTTAGGTTTTCTAAAACTGAACCGAACGTTGAATTATGAATCAATTGCTGTTCCCCATTTTTATATATTGTTTCTTTCTAGCACAAACGATACATTTTGTGAATATATTATGACGATATTTTTATTAGTTTTGGACATCGCCAAGGGTTTTTCCGGCTGTGTGGGCACATTTGTTTTTCTCTCAAGGCAAGCCGAAGTTGATAGCCGACGTCAACGCCCCGTAGTCGGCGATTGGTCAGATTCAAAATTGCACACACCGACAGCGTCATTGCATTTTGGTACACCAGAATTACATTCATGTCCAATGAAACAGCGTTTTCCTTGCAGCATTGTTTTGCAGAGGCAGTTGCAGTGCGTTCTGTGTGGTGGATACGTTGGATTTATCAAACGTAGGCGTCAAACTGTATGCGTGGACCACTTGACAGAAATGGTACAAGGTGAATGTTGAACTTGTGTTGCACACATATCCAGATGATGCTGCGTACCATTTTGCACAAGGATGCTGTAGGTGTGTTCGAAGCGTAAGATCTCCTTGGTAAAATAGTCAAAATGAATGACCGATTTGTTAGATTAATTCAGAATATTTTGCGGAAGTGTATACTGGCTTTTTAAGGGAGTATGCGAGCACACTCGGCTAACCAAGCTTGGAAAGGCACCAGCCGAACTGAAGCATGCTGACGCCTTTAGCGTTTTCGTGATAACATTTCTTACTGAACTATAGAAAAACAATTTATTTTTATGGGTGTTGTGAATACTTTATTAATCTCCATAGGGAAAGTGGTATGCCTTAATGTATTTATCCCACTGTATTACAACATTTTAAGAAGCTATAGCTATCGTAACTCTCATTATGGTCCATGTGGTTATAACCTGACTTATTTTTTTCCTTTCTAATAGTTTCCATAAAAAATGTTTTTATATGCTTTTGGAAAATTATAAGCCTACATTTATATTCATGACATTAAATATAAACATCCTTGAACTGTTTGTCTTGCAGTGAATGTCTGGAGCTGAGTCCAGCGAAGGCCAGGGACCTCCAGTCCACTTCGACGCTTGAGCAGTTCATGGCGAAGCTGTGTGTGCATCACCAGAGGCAGATTGTCGACGCTCTGGGCTTCCTACAGACAGAGGTCTGTATAGGCATTGCTCTCATTGTGTATTTTCAATTCAGTACATTTGAATAGATAATTTCTGATTGCCTTCCAGGGGCAATAACTAACAAAACAGAGGACGCAGATGCCTAATACATTAACAAAAAGATACAGCCTTGAAGTTAGAGACTAAGGCTCTGTGGCGTGAATATGTGTTGTCTATGTAATAACTAAGTTAAGGTACCGAATAACCTCATTGTTCTCTTTGTTATAGGTCAAGACTATATCCTCCTCCAGCACATCACCAGTCTCTGCCTTCAAAACCTCTTGCTCAGTCAAGCATGGCACCCTTCAGGGTCCTAGCCCTGAACCCTGCCTGGAGACCCTGGAGAAGGGGAGGACTGGCCAGAAACTTCCCATGGCTTCCACTCCCAAAGGACCGGTGGAGGGGGGAGAGACAGTTGGTAGCAGGTTGGCAGCCCCAGAGCAGACCCCTGAGACTGATGTGTCTAGAAATGTATCTGGGGCCGCTGGGCCAGCCTTAGATCTCCGTAAATCTGTACCAGGGGAGTGTAAGGCTTTGGCAAACCTTCTCAGAAGCACAGAGGACGGTGAGAGTAAACCTGTTAGTGACCATGCTCCTCTAAAGATCAAAATCATGAAGTCCAGCAGCCTGGCTGATGGTAAGAAGCTGTCCTGTGTGCTCACCACCTCTCTTCCTGCTCGCGCCGGTACTATGGATAAACAGCAGGGCAATTCTGACTCTTCAATCAGAGCAGATGGTTACAGCGATGGCCTCAGCTCCTCTGTGAAAAGGCACAATGATCTTAATCATCCAACAAGACAAAGAGGCTCCTTTGGACGTACCAGAGATACGCTGGTCAAACAGAGTCCACCCCAAAAGACCCCCACCATCATACCCCCAGTTTCCCCCAGGACAGCAAGGAAGACCTTGAAGGGGTCTTCCTACCATCGGCCTAGGGACTCTTCTTCGGTGTGTCAGTTTGTAACGGACCCTGATCTCGGCCACTGCGACATTGTCTACATTGACAAACCAATCACAGACTGTTTCCAGAAATGGCAGCACCGTCGGCTCCCGCGACACAACGCCAGGAAAAGCACCAGAGGTCACATGTACGTGGAGGAGATGTGGGAGCTTAAGACTGTCCGTACATTAGCCAGAAAGTCCGCCCGCAACTATAGTAGCAACTCTCTCACTCCAATGCCAGATCTCAACACTCTGGTCACCCCTAAACAGCTGCTTGGCAAGCCTGAGGGTGTACCTCTTGTGGATATGCCCTTCATTGGAGGTATTTTGGAGACGGTCAGTCAGAGAACTCCCTCAGAGCATTCAGCTGAAAGGGAGTTGGCTGGGGATGTAGAGACTGCAGCAACATCAGCCAGTGAGGTGGAGCTAATCGTTGAGACTAGTCAGACAGACCAGAGTCAATGCAAAGAACAGACTGCCCCTCCATCTCCTTCACAGTGTCCCCCAGTGGAGAACGAGCAGAGTGCAGGGACAGACTCAGAGCAACCAAGGCTGAGTGTAGCACCAGAGGATAGTCTAGCTCGTACTGTGGTCGAGACCGCACATCAGGATTTAAACAGTGTTATTAATGACATCGTTTTGAGTGAATGCCCAGAGCAGGTGGTGATGGGGAAAGATGTGAACCCATCACATAAGACATCAGAAGAAGCTGAGCTTGTCCAGGATCAGCTGCAGAGTGTGCCAGAGGGCCAGCACGTCATCTCTGAAACCCAACAAAAGGAATCTGAATCCCTGAGCCCTTCCATGGAGAGCACTGGAAACAAGGAGGAGAATGAGGTAGTGAGTGCAAGTGCAATTGATAAAGAACAGGCCGAGCCACTGGAACCTCAGAGTCCAGTTGACCAGAAACCATCTGAGGGCTCTGGAGGAGAAGTTGGCACTGAGGTTCCCACAGAGAGTGAAAGGATGGAGGTGCAGGTCGAACCAGACTGGGCTCCAGGTCACGGCAACAATGTGCCTGAAGAGAAAAAGACAGCTGCTGATTTGTCCTCTAAAAAGGCAGATGAGGCAGTTGTGAAACAATCACCTCCAAGGTGTTCTGAAAAACAGGGTATTCCAGCACGGGTGATTCCTTCAAAGGTGAAGGAAACTGCAGTGATTGAGACCGAGAATATGAATATATGTGGATATGTGAATGGTAGACCTATAGCGCAGTCTGACAGATGTTTGCGTGAACGGCCAGCTAAAAACACCCCAGAGTCTACTCCTACGAAGACTAAACGCCCCACTAAGACCTCTCTGAAACAATCCGAGAAACCTTCTGAGAACATGCCAGAAATTCCTCAAGTCTCACTCCCTCCAGCCGAACTGATCAAAATCCCTTTGTCCAAACATCCCACAAAAACCTTTAAAGCTAAAGCAACTCAGAACCTGCCTGACACGAAGACCCCTGTGGAAGCGAGCCAGATCACGTCTGACGCAAGGGCCCCTATAACAGCAAGACTGAGCATTCCTGACACTCCTCCAGTCGCAGATACACCAATCGACTCCCCCAGGAACCCTGAGCCCAGACACCCGCTCAGATCAGCCAGACTGCAACAGCGAGCAGCTGTCGCCTCGCCCCCCCTCCCTGTCGCCTCGCCCCCCCTCCCTGTCGTCCCCAGTGCAGTCACCCAGAGCTCTTTCATTGTCCCCCCAGAACCATCTACCTCCCTCCCACTCCCCTGCATCAAGTTTAACCCTCCCCTCCCCGTTGCATATCCTCTTCTTCCTATCGTCCCCAGTGCAGTCACCCAGAGCTCTGAAGAGCTGAAAGTTGAAAGAGCTCAGCCAGCTCCAAAACCCAAACCCAGCAAGACACAGAACACTGCAGTGGAAACTAGGGTGCAAACTAGACCAAAGCTCAGGTCGTCAATGGTGGTAGTAGCAAAGGAAGTTGAAAAGGTTGTGAGTCTGCAAGTTAGCAAGGAGGTTTCTGCTCTCACAGAGGGTACAGGCATTAAAAAGAGTGAGGCGCAAGCGCATAGTAGTCCACTAAGACACAAAATAATTCCCCAAAAGGAAGGAGAACCAAGCAAATTGGCTCCATCTGAGGGAGAACCAAGCAAATTGACTTCCCTGAAGAATTCAGAGGAACCAACTTTGCTGAAGAAGGCAGAGGCACCAACTTCAATGGATAACAAAATTCTATCTGGAGATTTCAGCAAGTCTTCCATCAGCAGTGCTTCAGACAAACCTGGACGAATGCCATTGAGGAGTGAGAGTAGTAAAACTGAAGTGGCCAGCCAGTCCATTACCCCGACAACTCCACCGACTGCGGTGGAGAACAGAAAGTCCGCTTTGAGAGTCCAGAGGTCACCCACGTCCTCAACCAGTGCTCCAATCACAGCTGAGAAAAGGAGTGGAGTGGCATCTTCCATGAGGCTGAAATCCCCAGTGAGACTCACATCACCCATCAAGGTCAAACCTGAGAGGATAATCAAGTCTCCACTAAGGGATTCTCCTTTGCTGGTCAGTTCTCCTCTGCCCTCCAGCTTAGTCACTCCTCTCCTCCTGCCCAAACTAGAGCCCCCAGTACAGTCTCGACACAAGTTCCTGGAATTACTAGACATAGAGGAAAACCAACAGAAAATATCTACTCTCAACACCACGTTCGATAAGATGCATAGAGGCTGGGTCCAGATAGACAAAGAGGGACAACCAACGCCCAGACACAAGAACAAGGCAGACAGACAGGCAGCGATATGGAAGAGCAAGCGCCGGGTCCGCAAGCCCAAGTCTTCGGAGCACCAGAGGTACTCCCTTGTCCAGATGCTTTTCAAGAATGATTTGGACCTAGCCAGTATCTGCCGCTGGTACATGGAGTCAACAGAAACCCAATCCCTGGTCATCGTAAAGAAGGTGAACACACGTCTTCCCTCTGAGACCCAGCTGCTCTTCCCCGGTATGTCCCAAGGGCTGTCCAAAGGGGTCTTCCCTAGCCTGCAAGCCGAGCGCTTGAAGAAACACTTGAAGAAGTTTGCCATCGCTTCCCCTGTGAAGAGCAACCCTAAGAGCCGGAAGCTGATTGCTAAAGCCCTGGAGCAGGAGGTTAGTACAAGTACGCCCAAAGGGAAGGAGAAGAGAGAGCTGACCACGGCCACCCGGATCTCCACCAAAGCCTATCTCTCCTCTGCAGAGACACAGGCAACCGACGGCCAGAAGGCCTCAGCGAAGGCCAAGAACCCAGCCAGTGCTCGGATCCTGCGGAAGTACTCCAATATACGTGAGAAGATGCAAGGTCAACAAAGCTCCAAGAAGCCAAAAGGGGCCCCAAGAAAAGAGCTCAAAGCTTCCAAAGTCAAACCCTCTAAAGCCCCAAAGACGAAATTGGCAAAACCAACTAAACTGAAACCGGCCACTGCCCAGGGGCAGAAATCATCTGTTTCTGGAGATAAAAGTGTGAAGGAGCCAAGTGTAGTCAAAACAGAGCGAGAGCAGTCATCTCCTAGTAGAAAGACTCCAGTAAAAGCTGCTGTCCAGGAGAGATCAGTCAAGACTAGCAGCAGCAGTAGAACCTTAAGAGATCTCAGTAGGAAAGAGAGTGCATCACCACAGAGGTCTACCCAAAGAGCGATGACCCCAAAAGCACAGAAAAAAAACCTTGCTCCTTCCATCACCCCTAAAACGAAATCAAACAAACAGCAGGTTGGAGCAGAGAAGGCAGAGGTGGAAAAGAGACGCTCTGAAAGTAGAGTATCTGAGACTAAAGGCCTTGAAAGTAAAGTCGCTGAAAGTGAGGTTGAGTCTCAACAGAACATGGATGTCAAAACGCCAGGCTCTCCTGACCAGGTACTCACAAGGTCACAAAGGAAGATGGAGGCCACTCCATCCCCCTCAATCTCTCAGAGTGCAAACTCTAAGCCTGCCACAAAGAGATCAAATGAACCAGCTCAGAGTGAGACTCTGAAGGCTGCCACAAAAAGAAGCCAGGAGAGCACACAGAATCCAGCCAAGCGGACCAGGAAGAAATAGCTAGAAATAGCTACAGTAGTGTGCAGAAAGAATGTAACAGCCAAGCTGGTTATGTTAAGGGGGGGGGGAGCTTGGCAATGCCAACACTTTTGATAAGCTTCAAAGGCCAAATGCAAATGGTGACGGGAAGATATTTAAAGTCTAGTGTGTTTGCTGTGTTTTCTGAGAGGGTACCTATCAGACCAGTGTTGTTATACAGAGGCAAAACTCCATCTGGCCTCTGGTTTGGTATTGTGTAATTCTCTCTAACTGGGCTGGAGATTATTTTATAAGGGTATATCTGCATTTTTGTTTTTGGTTTGATGTTAGGTTTATTAGTTATTCCGACTACAGCATGCCATGTCCTCCAATTTTTGTTTGTCCTAGTGTTTTGTAAAGATCACAGAAGTCTCTATTCCACGCTTGTGGAAAAAGAAACGTGTGTGGTTTAGTAATAGTGGCATGAAAACATCAGTACCATGTTGCTAAAAACAAATATTGATTTTCTCTGACTGCAGCACAGCATGGCAAGCCAATCGTTCAATTTAAATTAGCCCAGATTTCACTGAACATCATTCTTAGATCTATAGCCTATATTCATCAATGTCTCCAGCCCATCTCGTGATCAAAGAGTTGTGCGAGTGTGTGTGACTTTTTGTGATCAGGTGCCTTATTCATCAGATGTAAAGTAATGTGTTGCTAACAGGTGAAGCCTCGATTCTCTGGCCATTGCACAGACACGTACTGTAGGAGGAGAAAGGGAGTGTTCTAGATATGGATTTGGTGCAGGTCTGCACACATTGTGTCATGTTGACGTGGTCCTTCAGAACTCTTCTCCGGGTTATTGTATAGAGCTGGTCATTGGTGCCGACCTGCACATCTGTGTATCTTCATGCACAACTGTGTATCTTCATGCACAACTGTGTATCTTCATGCACAACTTCCCTCCATGTGTTCAGTCCCACATGTTCCCTATTCTCCTCTGTCTTCCTGCTATAAACCCACCCTGCTTCTCATCATGTACTGTTTATTTTGAATGTGTGAAGGAGCATCATGGTTTATTATTCTAATGAGTTCTCTTTGACGTGTCTTTGTTTCATTTTAGATTCTGGGGTTATTTCTGTTCCTGAGCAGTAGCCTTATAACTGTTGTTATCCTAGCTGTGTTTAACTTTCAAAAACTGTCCGAGTTCTGTTTTGAAATTTTAACAAATTATTTTTATTTTTATTTGCAATACATGTGAGATATTAACACCTGCCTCACTTGTATCTCTGATCCTGTCCCTTATATTCTCTGATTCTCGTTAGTTTAATGGTGATGTTTTCCCTCTGGTGTGATCATTACATGCTGTTGCATGTACTTTAGCTACCTGTAGTGTTTACATTTAAATGCTTGTTTCTCCAGTCTTTCACCTGTGTAACAACAGCCCACTCCTGAAGTGCAGTATTCACCACAGCTATTCTTATTAAACATGTATTTGTTTGTTCTTTCTGAAAACTAGCTTTTGTTGCGGAAACTTTAACTAAGACTATGCATGGATGTTACCTTTCCTCTCTGGGTCTTGTACTGAATGAGCATTAATGACTGATGATAAACCCTTGAAAGACATGTCATTGGTCACCTGTTTTGGAAGGGGGTCACTTTAAGGTCTGCTGTTTGAGAGCAGATACCAGGGAATGATGCTACAGTACATAGAGCCACAGGTTGTATCTAAAGTTAGATGCATATGTTTTGCCCATACTTTGAGCTTGTACGGTAGGGTGTGTTTGCCTGTAATTTGGACTATATTGCAGTATACTGACCCCTGGTGACCATATGAAAATTGTTGGAGAGAAAAAGTGTTTGTAAATGATCAGTCTACTATATCCCAATGTTATAGAAATAACCTGTAAATGATCAGTCTGTACTATATCCCAATGTTATAGAAATAACCTGTCTGGCATGTTTTATTTCTGTGTATTTTATTTCTCAGATTGTTATTTTGTTTCAGGAAGATGTTTTCTTGATGCTTCCGTACTTCAGCAATAGCCTGACCTCCGTTTGTCAAAAGAAAGAAGACATTTTAGGACAGTGTTATTTTTATTATGGTTATTTCACTTTAAACGTAATAATTTGTAAATGCAAAAAGGTATAATTCATGTTTTATATTGTTATTTAAGAACCCCTCTAGATGAATGCATACAGTAGATCTACATGAAGCAGTCCACCAAATATCAAACTTGAACATGTTTTATTCTTTACTGTGGATATTTATAGTTTGGGATTCTGTATATTGGAAAATAAATAACTGATGTATTTGTGTTAATCCCAATAATGAGACATATTTGAAGTTAGTGACTTTGTATTCTTGCTGGAGTTGATATAAAGATGTTTGAATTGTATATTTTGTGTCATGCTTCGTTTTTCCATCTTCACTGGTTATCTTTCACTAATCTACTGTGTCATTCTGAGGTTTAACTAAAACGACTGTATTCCTCACTTTATAAAATCATCAAAGTATTACTTTCATATGTTCGTCATACCATCATGGAAATACAATTAACATTCCACTGTACTCTTCCTCCAATGTACCTTCATGCTTTGTATAAAGAACAAAACCAAACCCCTTATTCCAACTTGGGTAGCACTGTCTACCTCCCCAATCACACACACACTCCATTCAAACCAATGAAGAGACACGTTAAGAGTCCATGTTAAAAGCACACACATTAAAGTTTAATGAATGAAAAGTGGAGGGGGTTCAGTAAACATTTTGTCGGTGGCGATAGATAAAGATAGATCGATAGATACTACATACATTCAGCATCACTGGGACTTCAGTTCAATCACACCTGCGACGGAACACAACCAAAGCAACAGAAGTAGCACATCTGTAGGAAACAGACCAGAGAATTATTATACTTTTTCTTCTTTTTTCTTCTTTTTTTAACCAGTTCAATACAACAGAGACGCTGCGTTTTTCACAATGACATGATACGGAGTACAGTTCTCTCGCGGATGGTGGATGAGTCTTTACAGGTTTCACCCTAGAATGAATGCAATCCGGCCGAATTGCGATGATCAATATCCATGTTTGCAAGTATGAAAGTCCTTTTTGTGAGAGCTGTGATAAACTCATGTTGAAATCTGCATCGAGCTAAACGTTAAGCTAAAGGATGACAGTTCATCAATATCATACAATGTGGACACCATAGGATAACCTCAGGGATATATAAGACATGGTTAACATTGGGGCAAACAAGGAGTCCACTGCAACAGGACGCTCTGGGTAGAAGTTGTTCTTAAGCATAGATCTAGGATCAGCTTTCCGTCCCCAAAGCTTTACCTTAATCATTAGTGGGGAAAACCACCAAACTGACCACAGAACTGTGTCTAGGGGCAACTTCATCCTACTCCGCAGGAAACCCGTCCTGTAGGTCTCCCACTTAGAAAACAAAGAGGATGTGGTCTCTTTATACTGGAAACTAAACAGGATAACAGCTGAACCATACCGCTTCAGGAGTGAGCTCAATTCATATTTATACACATTTATACATTCAGGTTGGACTGTTCTACTCTGCGATTGGCACCTTTTCATCTCTGATTCGTGTTCTATAGCCAGTCAGAATGGGGACATCTAGGGCTACATTCATTTACCGTGAATGCAGTCTGCTAACGCGGGAACATTGCCTTTAAATTTCAATCATCTTATAACGCTGAACTTCAGCGATACAGATTGAATCCAGGCATTATCTGTGCATGTTAAAATAGGATTGCGGTAAGTGGATCCAATGGTAAATGTACAGAAAGATGGCAGGTCTACAGTTTGCTGTCATTCAGCCCATGGCCTCACCATCTTTTCACCTCCCACCACAGTACAATGATAAGATGGCAGCACCAATTTAATGCAGGCAAAATGTAGACACCATCTTTGTGAACATCCACAATAAGTAAGCTTCCTACAGCAGACTTTCACTTATATCTTATAATTACTTCTACCACGGAAAATGTCCCCAATTTAAAATGACAGAAATTCAGCCTAATACTTAAACAAAATCAACACAAGACGATCAGAACCCTTTCACAATATTTCAGAGTATGGTATAGTAAATACAGGAAAAATGTATTTCAGAGTGGGAGGGGCAGCCCACTCATTTGCATTTTAACTCCACCCACTCGGGCCCAACAGCCAATGAGGAATGTGTCTGAGCCAGAGGGTAGGAAATACTGTCATAACTGGCTATTAAGTGATGTCACAAATACCTTACAGCTTTTTTTTGTTACACTAGTTTTTATTTTAACTTTTTTATTTATTTTTATTTTTTGAAAATCAGCAACAATTATTATGCCTTTTATACTCTACAGGAAAAAGCTTTAAGATAAAATAAATACAAAATAAAACAAACAGCACACAGACTTTCAAATGAATTAGATGTCATATTCACATGGAAGACAACATATACAATATTAAACATGTTTCTACATCAATACTGCTGCCTACACAACAAGGCCAACCATTCACTACCTTGTTTTGGACAATTACAAACTACCTTGTTTGAGCAAGTGAAATAAACAAATAAAAACAGCTAGGGAACCAATCAAATGCCATCCTGCCTGTTCCAATAGAAGCTTCCAGAAAACAAAGATTTACTCTTTAACATATAAAAATACTATACCAAAATGAAATACAAATATATATATTAGAATCTGTTAGGCATTTCTGTATAAAGAGAGGGCTAAAGGTGTTAGGTTACATCAGAAAACAAAATATAATAACAAATAAAAACAAAACAATGCAAAACAAATAATTGAAATTAGACGTAACAAAACAAATATTCTGAACCTTTTTGTTCCGTAATAATAAACATAATAAAAAGCTCTACATATCAATTTGCAAACTTCTCACATGCAACAGTTTGCACACATTTAATACTGCAGGCATTGAGGGGAGGGGCCTAATCATCCTCCTGCTCAAAGGGGGAGGGCTTATGCAAATCATCCTGATGCAATGCATGCTGGGGGATTGGTCTCCACCGGGTACTGCCTGCTCCAGGTGGGGGTATAGCTTATAGCCTACTGTAGGGGAATGGAAGGTCTACCTGCCTCACAATGTGTATCAGACAGCCCCTTCTGACTGCTTCTAATGGAACGACCCTTCTGCTCAGACAAGAATGTCCTCTAGTGTGGTGCATGCGTGCATGTTGTGTGTATGTGCTGTGAAGGGCAAATGACTGTGATTCTCAGTGCTGGTATTCAGTGCAGTGGTCTTATCAGTAATGAAAAGAATGGACATTTCTTGTTCTGAAAACTCCAGGATAGTCCAATAAGAAATCGGCCTAGCCCAGATATAGCCCGACCTAGCCCCAGCTCTGCTCAGCACAGCTCAACTACAATCTGGCCCATCTAAACCCGACCTAACCCGGCTCAACTCAGTTACAGTCCAGGCAAGCTTATACCAGCCCACACCAGCTACAGTCCAGTTCCAGCCCAACTCCTGCTCAGCCCAGTCCTGTCCTGCCCTGCCTAACCAAACTTAACTACAACCCAACTCTACTATCCTCCCTCTGTCGTTTTTTTTTATATCTCTGTACCTCTTCCCTCCTGCCACCCTGACCAGGCCGGACGTCATATTACACATACTGCCTTCAGGAAGCAAAGAAAGCAGAGGGTGCTTACGCTATCTGAGGCCTAATGGATGGATGAGCCAAGGGGCCAACGGTTTAGACCAGGTGTGTATGAGGGGTTGATGTCTGGCTCTGAATGCAACACCTTTGCATCTCTAGAACCCTTCAAAACAATGTTGCAGATACAATGGTTTGGTTGTTGTTGTTGTTCACACTTCTCCATGTTGTTGTTGTTGTTGATGTTTGTTTTCTCTGTGTTTCTGTATGTCGCACAGCCATGGAAGGGGAGGAAATGTCCTATTTTACAAACATTGTTGTCCATAATATATAGATAGAGGTTTTTATATATATTTCTTTATACTCTCTTGTTCTCTTACTTCTTCCTCCTCTCCGGTTCTCTCTCTCTCGCTCTCGCTCTCGCTCTCGCTCTCGCTCTCGCTTTCTCGCTCTCCCTCTGGTGCGCTCGGTGGTGGCGGTAGCAGGTTTGTGTGAAGCGTGCTACATGCAGCCCACGCAGCCACACTTGATGGTCTTCTCCACTTCCTCGCTGAACGAGGTTCCATCGCTGCACTCAAAGGTGTATTTCCGGCGTTTCATTCGCTGGCTGGCACAGCAGGCACCTGTGTCGCAGGCGCCGGAGCACTCTACCCAGGAGACCATGCGTGTGGTCTGACAGATGGTGTACCCACGCTGCACCTGGTAGAAGTCCCTCACAGGCTCCCCTCGACACTCTGACTCTGTGGGTGGAGGAACGATAAAGACACATTCTGAGACTATGGTATGATGAACATCAAGAGAAGCCCCTCACCTTAACATTAAGATACATTTTAAGAAAGTTGTTAAACAAAGAAATGCTAAATGTTTCAGACACAAAATCATCCTTTCATGGGTACCTGTAGTTGGTTTAGGCTGGATTACCTCTTGGTCTGTTGGTATCAAAGACAAGCAACAACAGAGACAAACTAAGTAAACTAGGATGCCAGACAGTCCACATTCTATCTCCTATCTGCATCACAGAGCTCCTCGGTGTAACCACAGTAGTAATGTGTGTGTCTCCTATCTGCATCACAGAGCTCTCCGGTGTATCTACAGTAGTAATGTGTGTGTGTCTCCTATTTGCAACACAGAGCTCTCCAGTGTATCTACAGTAGTAATGTGTGTGTGTCTCCTATCTGCGTCACAGAGCTCTCCGGTGTATCTACAGTAGTAATGTGTGTGTGTCTCCTATCTGCATCACAGAGCTCCTCGGTGTAACCACAGTAGTAATGTGTGTGTCTCCTATCTGCATCACAGAGCTCTCCGGTGTATCTACAGTAGTAATGTGTGTGTGTCTCCTATTTGCATCACAGAGCTCTCCAGTGTATCTACAGTAGTAATGTGTGTGTGTCTCCTATCTGCGTCACAGAGCTCTCCGGTGTATCTACAGTAGTAATGTGTGTGTCTCCTATCTGCATCACAGAGCTCTCCGGTGTATCTACAGTAGTAATGTGTGTGTGTCTCCTATCTGCGTCACAGAGCTCTCCGGTGTATCCACAGTAGTAATGTGTGTGTCTCCTATCTGCGTCACAGAGCTCTCCGGTGTATCTACAGTAGTAATGTGTGTGTGTCTCCTATTTGCATCACAGAGCTCTCCGGTGTATCTACAGTAGTAATGTGTGTGTGTCTCCTATCTGCATCACAGAGCTCTCCGGTGTATCTACAGTAGTAATGTGTGTGTGTCTCCTATTTGCAACACAGAGCTCTCCAGTGTATCTACAGTAGTAATGTGTGTGTGTCTCCTACCTGCGTCACAGAGCTCTCCGGTGTATCTACAGTAGTAATGTGTGTGTGTCTCCTATTTGCAACACAGAGCTCTCCGGTGTATCTACAGTAGTAATGTGTGTGTGTCTCCTATCTGCGTCACAGAGCTCTCCGGTGTATCTACAGTAGTAATGTGTGTGTGTCTCCTACCTGCGTCACAGAGCTCTCCGGTGTATCTACAGTAGTAATGTGTGTGTGTCTCCTACCTGCGTCACAGAGCTCTCCGGTGTATCTACAGTAGTAATGTGTGTGTGTCTCCTATTTGCATCACAGAGCTCTCCGGTGTATCTACAGTAGTAATGTGTGTGTGTCTCCTATCTGCGTCACAGAGCTCTCCGGTGTATCTACAGTAGTAATGTGTGTGTGTCTCCTATTTGCATCACAGAGCTCTCCGGTGTATCTACAGTAGTAATGTGTGTGTGTCTCCTATTTGCATCACAGAGCTCTCCGGTGTATCTACAGTAGTAATGTGTGTGTGTCTCCTATCTGCATCACAGAGCTCTCCGGTGTATCTACAGTAGTAATGTGTGTGTGTCTCCTATCTGCGTCACAGAGCTCTCCGGTGTATCTACAGTAGTAATGTGTGTGTGTCTCCTATCTGCATCACAGAGCTCTCCGGTGTATCTACAGTAGTAATGTGTGTGTGTCTCCTATTTGCATCACAGAGCTCTCCGGTGTATCTACAGTAGTAATGTGTGTGTGTCTCCTATTTGCATCACAGAGCTCTCCGGTGTATCTACAGTAGTAATGTGTGTGTGTCTCCTACCTGCGTCACAGAGCTCTCCGGTGTATCTACAGTAGTAATGTGTGTGTGTCTCCTATTTGCATCACAGAGCTCTCCGGTGTATCTACAGTAGTAATGTGTGTGTGTCTCCTATCTGCATCACAGAGCTCTCCGGTGTATCTACAGTAGTAATGTGTGTGTGTCTCCTACCTGCGTCACAGAGCTCTCCGGTGTATCTACAGTAGTAATGTGTGTGTGTCTCCTATCTGCATCACAGAGCTCTCCGGTGTATCTACAGTAGTAATGTGTGTGTCTCCTATCTGCATCACAGAGCTCTCCGGTGTATCTACAGTAGTAATGTGTGTGTGTCTCCTATCTGCATCACAGAGCTCTCCGGTGTATCTACAGTAGTAATGTGTGTGTCTCCTACCTGCATCACAGAGCTCTCCGGTGTATCCGGCCTCACAGTGGCAGTAGGCCTCTCCTGTATCAGAGATCTGGCAGCGCCCGTGTTTACAGTTATGGCTGCGGCAGGGGTTAAACAGCTCCCCCTGCTGGTTACACAGGGCACCACGGTAACCCTCCACACACTCACAGCGGTACGACTGCAGGTCCAGGGGAATACACTTGCCATGCACACACCTGGGGAGAGGGAATATAAATCAATCAATCAGCAATCAATCAATCAGCTAAGACTAAGAGTCTTGGGTTGAACATATGTAAAGACTTGTCTCAAACCATTCATATGAATTGCATTTTGAGACTTAGTGAAAACCAGTTGAAATGCAATGCATTATCATCATAACCCCAGTACTTACTTGCTGCCCTGGCATGGGTTGGTGGCCGGCTGGTCACAGTGTGGTCCGTTCCAGCCCGGCTGGCAGTGGCAGACTGGTCCCTGTGCCCCGTCCGGCTGGCAGATACCATGCAGGCAGTAGATCTTCCTACAAGGTTCACAGCCCGGCACCACGCCCGGCTTCATCTGGGTCTTAGTGAAGTCCTGCAGCTCATTGTTGATATACAGGTTCTGGATGCAGCCGTGGAAACTGGAGCCATTCTGGATCTGCCAGAGCCGGAAGGCCGCCGAGTGGACGTCCACGGGCATACCTGAGAGATGGAGGATAGGAGGGGGAGGAGAGATAGGAGGAAGAAGGGAGATGTTGGTTAGAGATGTATGAGAGTGGAGAACAGGAAAACAGAGAAACCGTCAACAAGAGACTGATATGGAATGAAGAAAGAGGCTTTTTCAAAGAGACATATGCAATTGGATACAATTATTTACATTTGACTATTTTCAATTCAAGAGTTTCTCTGATATAATAGTGGTTTGACACTAATTAAATTCTGAAACGACAGTATATGAGGCACAGAGTCTTTGAAACAGAGGACAGTGAAAAGGAGAAGGGGTATTGGCTGATGTGTACTCTTCTATACAGTCACAAACATACACCACAGCACAGTACAGCACCTCACCAAGACATCACATCACATACTCTGAACACACAGGCATTTCTGATATCAGATCAATTCTGTTTCAACAATCAATGCTTTGATACCAAGAACGGCTAGTCGGGTTACAGAGTATAAGTTGTATAGGTGAAGAAAAGAAACCAGGAAAATGATGATCCATGCCAAGAAACCACGCCACATATCCAGAGTGAAGACTGTGTCTGGTAGGACAGAGATAGGGACCTATAGGAGTGTGTTTTATGAGGATAAATGAAATAGTAGGAATCATAGAAATAGAATAGAAGACTATGTGATGTATTATATGTTAGGAATACTGTATGTATCCTGAATACTGTATGTATCCTGAATACTGTACGTATCCTGAATACTGTATGTATCCTGAATACTGTGGGCATTAAGGGGTGATGCTCATAGGGCCAAGGGACAGTGGCTATATTACTATATTAGTATATTGTGTTGCTGATTGTGTATGGCTTTATATGTAATAACACCATTGTCAGGCAGGAGTGTGTGGCTTTATAGGGGTGTTTACCTACAGTATATGTGTGTGTGTGTGTGTGTGTGTGTGTGTGTGTGTGTGTGTGTGTGTGTGTGTGTGTGTGTGTGTGTGTGTGTGTGTGTGTGTGTGTGTGTGTGTGTGTGTGTGTGTGTGTGTATTGTGTGTATGCTGGAGTGCTCTAACAAACACAGTCGTATTGGGGGATGGACTGGGTGGATTGAGGATTGGAGTTGGATAGGTTGCAGGATTGGGTCGGGATATAGCTCGCTTGCGGGGGTTGGGGTTTTGGGATGGGGGGGTGGTTGGGGGTTGGTTGTGGTGGTGGGTTGGGGTTGGGTTGCGGTGGGGGTGGTGACATTGACAGTAGTGTAGTAGTTGTAGTGCCTGCAGCAGAGGAGGAGGAAGTAGGTGTGTTCTGGAGAGGGCCCCTACCCCCCACGTATAGCGGAGCCTCCCCGTTGAGGGGCCGGACCCCCCTCAGGCTATCCATGGTGGTGGGGAGACCCCCGTCGATGGACAGGTTCACCATCTGGTCAATGGTCACCAGCTCCACCGTGTGGAACTGACCGTCGTTGATCGTCTCAGTACTGTAGACAGAGCGAGGGAGAAAGACAGAGAAAAATACAGGGGGGAGTGGAAGAAACACAGACAAAGAAAAGAGGGGAGGACAAACATGTATTAAACATTTGGTTGCTGTTAAAATGTTACACTTGCACTTATGTATTTGTGTATGTGTCTGTGTGTATGTGTGTGTGTGTCTGTGTGTGTGTATGTGTCTGTGTGTATGTGTGTGTGTGTGTGTGTGTGTGTGTGTGTGTGTGTGTGTGTGTGTGTGTGTGTGTGTGTGTGTGTGTGTGTGTGTGTGTGTGTGTGTGTGTGTGTGTGTGTATGTCTGTGTGTGTGTGTGCTTATGTGTGTGTTTACCTGTAGATAGCATGTCCAGGCAGGCTGCCAGGGTCGTAGCTGACCTTAACGTGACCCTGGAACAGCTCCACGGCGATGTGGTCGTTGTCCCCATTATACAGCAGGATACCGTTGTCCTCCGCTGTCGACACCTGGGGGCAGATATCACAATATAATAGCATGTATTGTGATGATAAGATATGACATCATGTCCTACATTAGTTACACAGACTGAAAGTTAACTTGAGATCCTTGTACGTAACTCAAATCTTCTTGCAAATTTCCCTTTGACAACACAGTCCAAAAGTCTAAGATACTGTACATCCATGGATCTCAAACACATGCTTGTTGAATTGCTGATTCAGTACCTGCACTGTATAAGCTGTGTGTGTGTGTGCGTGAGCGTGTGCACACATTTTGCTTGTGAGTGAGTGTTACAGTACCTGTAGTGAGATGTTAGATACCTGCAGTGTGATGTTAGCCTGGGGCCAGTTCTTGAGGTCAGAGAGCAGCAGGTAGGAGTCTCTGTCTACGAAGTTCACACTGACCAGCTTCTCACAGCGAGGCCCTCCGAACCCAGGGAGACACTGGCACAGTGCCCGGCCTGCCCGTTCCACACACGGGGCATCGTTCTGGCAGTCTGCCATGTCACATAGAGACCGCGGTGAGGAGGGCACCTCACACAACTGACCACTTTGGGGGTGGGGGGGGAGAGAGAGAGAGAAAGAGAGAGAGCGAGAGAGAGAGAGAGAGAGAGAGAGAGAGAGAGAGAGAGAGAGAGAAAGAGAGTCAGTAAGTCCAAATGACAGAAGAAGTGGTACCCTATACGTATTATACCACGGATGGCTTGATACTGTTCTAAGGTGTGTGTGAGTTCTAAGGTGTGTGAGTTCTAAGGTGTGTGAGTTCTAAGTTGTGTGTGAGTTCTAAGGTGTGTGAGTTCTAAGGTGTGTGAGTTCTAAGATGTGTGTGAGTTCTAAGGTGTGTGTGAGTTCTAAGGTGTGTGAGTCCTAAGGTGTGTGTGAGCTCTAAGGTGTGCGAGTTCTAAGGTGTGTGTGAGTTCTAAGGTGTGTGTGAGTTCTAAGGTGTGTGAGTCCTAAGGTGTGTGTGAGTCCTAAGATGTGTGTGAGTTCTAAGGTGTGTGTGAGTTCTAAGGTGTGTGAGTCCTAAGGTGTGTGAGTTCTAAGGTGTGTGTGAGTTCTAAGGTGTGTGAGTCCTAAGGTGTGTGTGAGTTCTAAGGTGTGTGAGTCCTAAGGTGTGTGTGAGTTCTAGGTGTGTGAGTTCTAAGGTGTGTGAGTTCTAAGGTGTGTGAGTTCTAAGGTGTGTGTGAGTTCTAAGGTGTGTGAGTTCTAAGGTGTGTGAGTTCTAAGGTGTGTGAGTTCTAAGGTGTGTGTGAGTTCTAAGGTGTGTGAGTTCTAAGGTGTGTGAGTTCTAAGATGTGTGAGTTCTAAGGTGTGTGTGAGTTCTAAGGTGTGTGAGTGCTAAGGTGTGTGTGAGTTCTAAGGTGTGTGTGAGTTCTAAGGTGTGTGTGAGTTCTAAGGTGTGTGTGAGTTCTAAGGTGTGTGAGTTCTAAGGTGTGTGAGTTCTAAGTTGTGTGTGAGTTCTAAGGTGTGTGAGTTCTAAGGTGTGTGTGAGTTCTAAGGTGTGTGAGTTCTAAGGTGTGTGAGTTCTAAGGTGTGTGAGTTCTAAGGTGTGTGTGAGTTCTAAGGTGTGTGTGAGTTCTAAGTTGTGTGTGAGTTCTAAGGTGTGTGAGTTCTAAGATGTGTGTGAGTTCTAAGATGTGTGTGAGTTCTAAGGTGTGTGAGTTCTAAGGTGTGTGTGAGTTCTAAGGTGTGTGAGTTCTAAGATGTGTGTGAGTTCTAAGGTGTGTGAGTTCTAAGTTGTGTGTGAGTTCTAAGGTGTGTGAGTTCTAAGGTGTGTGTGAGTTCTAAGGTGTGTGAGTTCTAAGGTGTGTGTGAGTTCTAAGGTGTGTGAGTTCTAAGGTGTGTGAGTTCTAAGTTGTGTGTGAGTTCTAAGGTGTGTGAGTTCTAAGGTGTGTGTGAGTTCTAAGGTGTGTGAGTTCTAAGGTGTGTGAGTTCTAAGGTGTGTGTGAGTTCTAAGGTGTGTGTGAGTTCTAAGGTGTGTGTGAGTTCTAAGATGTGTGTGAGTTCTAAGTTGTGTGAGTTCTAAGATGTGTGTGAGTTCTAAGGTGTGTGAGTTCTAAGGTGTGTGAGTTCTAAGGTGTGTGTGAGTTCTAAGGTGTGTGAGTTCTAAGATGTGTGTGAGTTCTAAGGTGTGTGAGTTCTAAGGTGTGTGAGTTCTAAGGTGTGTGAGTTCTAAGTTGTGTGTGAGTTCTAGGTGTGTGTGAGTTCTAAGGTGTGTGAGTTCTAAGGTGTGTGAGTTCTAAGGTGTGTGTGAGTTCTAAGGTGTGTGTGAGTTCTAAGGTGTGTGTGAGTTCTAAGGTGTGTGTGAGTTCTAAGGTGTGTGTGAGTTCTAAGGTGTGTGAGTTCTAAGATGTGTGTGAGTTCTAAGGTGTGTGTGAGTTCTAAGTTGTGTGTGAGTTCTAAGGTGTGTGTGAGTTCTAAGGTGTGTGTGAGTTCTAAGGTGTGTGAGTCCTAAGGTGTGTGTGAGTTCTAAGGTGTGTGAGTTCTAAGGTGTGTGTGAGTTCTAAGGTGTGTGTGAGTTCTAAGGTGTGTGTGAGTTCTAAGGTGTGTGTGAGTTCTAAGGTGTGTGAGTTCTAAGGTGTGTGAGTTCTAAGGTGTGTGAGTTCTAAGTTGTGTGTGAGTTCTAGGTGTGTGTGAGTTCTAAGGTGTGTGAGTTCTAGGTGTGTGTGAGTTCTAAGGTGTGTGAGTTCTAAGGTGTGTGAGTTCTAAGGTGTGTGTGAGTTCTAAGGTGTGTGAGTTCTAAGATGTGTGTGAGTTCTAAGGTGTGTGTGAGTTCTAAGGTGTGTGAGTCCTAAGGTGTGTGTGAGTTCTAAGGTGTGTGAGTTCTAAGGTGTGTGTGAGTTCTAAGGTGTGTGTGAGTTCTAAGGTGTGTGAGTCCTAAGGTGTGTGTGAGTCCTAAGATGTGTGTGAGTTCTAAGGTGTGTGTGAGTTCTAAGGTGTGTGAGTCCTAAGGTGTGTGTGAGTTCTAAGGTGTGTGAGTTCTAAGGTGTGTGTGAGTTCTAAGGTGTGTGAGTCCTAAGGTGTGTGTGAGTTCTAAGGTGTGTGAGTAGCTCACCTGTAGCCGTCGGGGCAGGAGCAGGAGTATCCATTGAGTTGGTCGACACACTGAGCTCCGTTCTGACAGCGATTCTCCTCACAGTCATCATAGTCCACACTGCAGTCATCACCAACGTAGCCCGGAGAACACACACACCTGCAACACACACAAATGTTAGCGTTAACGTTAGTCCACTGAGCTAAAGCCTAAGTCTGGGAACAAACACAAATCTTCAAGTCACACACACACACACACACACACACACACACACACACACACACACACACACACACACACACACACACACACACACACACACACACACACACACACACACACACACACACACACACACACACACACACACACACACACACACACACACACACACACACACACACACACACACACAGGTTGACATTGTGTACTCACTGAGGTCCAGTAGAGCTGATGAGACAGGTAGACTGGTGTTGACACGGACTGACACCTGGAGCACACACATCCTCCATCTCCTCACACATCTCCCCTGGAGAGAGAGATACATTACATTTACATAGCAAAGTAAAGCAAAGGATGGAAAAGTGAACCATAATTGGCCCACTCAACTGTGATAGGCTGGTCTAGTGGAATATGTAAATGTGTTACCGGTGTAGTAAGGAGGACAGAGGCAGGTATAGTTGTTGACACCATCTACACAGTTAGCTCCGTTTTCACAGTCGTTATCTTCACAGTCATCCATGTTGGTCTGGCAGGTAGGACCTTCAAAACCAAGGGGACAGGCACAGCTGTATGCCTCCTCCTCCTCCTCGTTTAGTTGGCAGGTGCCCCCATTGGCACAGGGGTTACTGACACAGACGTTCAGAGCAGTCTCACAGTTCCTACCCTGCAGACAAACAGAAAAGAGCGATGGTCACCAACCAACTATGCTCCCAGAGAGCGACAGTATCTGTGATTACATGCATCATGTGAATGTCTGTCATTGGATTTCAAGTTAAGGAACTTTCATGAATTGAGTCAGGTGTGTTAAATCCGAGCTGTAATAAAATCCTGCACATCCTGAAAACAGGTTTTAAAAGTGGAGAGGTCTCGTCACAAACATCAACAGCCACAAAGACGATAAGTAAGCGTTAGAGCGGGGAACAGAAGCATGCCCAGCCTGTAGGTAAAGGGTTAATGTGACATCTCACCTTGAATCCAGGAGGACAGCTGCACCTGTAAATCTCCACCAGATCACTGTGACAGATCCCCTGGTTGACACACGGACTGGACAGGCACGGGTTACACTTGGCCAGGACGCCACTGTCCACCTCACCTACACACACACATTGTATTACTTAACATGATGCTTACCTTTCCAGTTCATTTAGTTTTGAAGTATACAGTACAGCTGGATCTACACAAGAATTAGCATGAGACATGGACAGATGAAAACTGAAAAGATGCTAGATCTTTGAGAGAACAGCTAACCGCAACAAAATGAATGAATCCATCTCACCGTGGCACTCAAACTTCTTGGCAGGGGTGGTGAGCAGCAGCTTGCCCTCCATGCCCGTCGGTCCGGCACAGCGGGCAATGCCAGGCTCCTTGTATCCCGTCTTCACCCAATCAGACAGCCAGCGTAAACGGCAGTCACAGTACAGAGGGTTGGCACCAATTGCCCTGAGGGAGAGGGGTCAGAGGTTAAGGGTCAGGGACAGGTAAGGGTCAGTCAGAGGGTTGGTATCAATCACCTTGAGGAATTAATCAATCAATTAAACATGGCAGAAATAAGGATGAGTCTCAGAGCCTCATGAAGGCTGAGGTTCACTAGATGTAGTGGCACTATCTGACCAGCAGGTGTCTCTCCCGTCCTTCAGATAACACAGAGAACTACATTCTCAACTGTTAAGACACAGTACTTCTAGAAAGAGAAACAATACTTCATTTTCAAATTGGTTAAAATTAGGTTAAGGGTATGCTTCGGTTTAAGGTTAAAGTTAGGGGTTTGGTTACGGTTAGGGTAAGGTAAAGGTCAGTTATAGATGTTAAGGTTAGGGTTAGTTACGGTAAAGGTCAGATGTTGGCTATTCAGGCTGTCAATCGGGTTGGTCAGAAAATGACCCTTAGTCTCTCTCTTCTAGAAAGGACCAACAAGCTATGCCTCTGCTTCTAGAAAGGACCAACAAGCTATGCCTCTGCTTCTAGAAAGGACCAACAAGCTATGCCTCTGCTTCTAGAAAGGACCAACAAGCTATGCCTCTGCTTCTTGAAAGGTTTGCAGAACACTATCTCTGATTACATTGCTGTTGGATAAGTTATTTGACATACCTGGGGGGGACGGGGGGGCATTTGAAAGTAGAGAAAGGAGAACAAATGTTGTTGAATTGTTGATACAAAGTGTAGACAAAGGGGGAGTTATTGAGTTGCTAAAAGGGAACTTAACACAACTAGTCATAGCTACTTCTGAATCAATGCTGTAGAAAAACATGCATGCAGGCACAGTGACGCACAGTCACACACACTGCCTGATCGATGCTGCTCCATTACCCAGAACCACAGGCTCGTGTTTCCAGTCCAATAGCTGATATCTGACATCTGCTAACATGAAAGGCACTTGACTGTGGATCAATGATAGACAAAGACAAGGAACCCCCACAAGCTTCTCTAGATCTTTCTCTCTTTACCTCCCTGCAATATCTCTCCTCTCTCTACCCTTCTTCTTATCCTCCCTTGTATACCCCTCCCATTCCTCTCTCCTTCTCTCACAGCACTCTCTTCTGTCGTCTTATTTCCTCTTCTCCATCCCTCTCTCTCCTTCTCCATCCCTCTCTCTCCTTCTCCATCCCTCTCTCCTCCCTTGCCCTCTGTGCTCCTGACATGGATAGACTATTGATTTACAGCTGATGTCTTTGACATGACAGACAACCTGGATCCCACTGGGAGTAAAGATCTGCTTCAACCTCCCAAAGTTACGTACAACCACACACACATGCTGATGGACACGAATGCACCCAAACCTCCCTTCAAAGCCCACAGACTGCGAAGAATGTAATGAAACCTACAAGGTGTGTGTTTGCTTTGGTGACGTCACAGTGGAGGGGTGTGTAGCATCACCGCAGCTCTGTGGCTGACCAGGGGAGTTCAGCGGATGTAAAGCCCACCAAACAGCTCTAGTGACGGACTACTGTTAGCCACCATCCCCCTGACACACACACTACCAGCCCAGACCACCTCTGTGTGTGTGTGTGTGTAAGTTTGTGTGTGTAAGTGTGTGTGTGTGTGTGTAAGTGCATAAGTGTGTGTGTGTGTGTGTGTGTGTGTGTGTGTGTGTGTGTGTGTGTGTGTGTGTGTGTGTGTGTGTGTGTGTGTGTGTGTGTGTGTGTGTAAATGCGTAAGTATGTGTGTGTGTGTGCGTGTGTGTGTGTGTGTGTGTGTGTGTGCGTGTGTGTGTGTGTGTGTGTGTGTGTGTGTGTGTGTGTGTGTGTGTGTGTGTGTGTGTGTGTGTGTGTGTGTGTGTGTGTGTGTGTGTGCGTAAGTATGTGTGTGTGTGTGTGTGTGTGTGTGTGTGTGTGTGTGTGTGTGTGTGTGTGTGTGTGTGTGTGTGTGTGTGTGTGTGTGTGTGTGTGTGTGTGTGTGTGTGTGTGTGTGTGTGTGTGTGTGTGTAAGTGTGATATGTTTTATTGATACTGGTGTTGCATTGAAGAGTGTGTTTGATGAATATTTGTGTGTGTACTTCTTCGTGTGTGTGAAAGGTGTATGCTTGTGCGTCTGTTTGAGTGTATTGGGCATGCTCCTGTGCGTGTGGGTGTGCGCACGTGCGCTCATGTGTGTGCGTGTGTGTACTCACAGGTGAGACAGAGAGGCCACGTCACTGAAGATGCCGTCAGGAAGCTCGGAGATCTCGTTGCCATGGAGAGACCTTAGAGACGACAGACAGAGTGGGAGGTGATTAGGATTCAACAATGATCAACTAGAGCTGCTCACACCGTTCTGTTCAAACAGCCTAAATGTCAGATCACATTTTGATAAAGTCGACTGTGTCGAGATTTGTTCAGAAGTTTCTGTAGTCAGACAATGCAGGGTCATTATGTTCGAGTTACAGTTGCAGAGGCCCTGAGGTCTACAGGGAAAGAGGAGTGCATGGAGAGCTCCCGTGTGAATCAGTTAGCTACACTTCTCTCTCTAATGACTGCAGCTTTACCGTCTGTTTCTCTGCAGCAGGTCTGGGCAGGGGAAAGTTTGGCTCTATGTCTGCTATGTGGGGCTCAGGGCTGGCTGGCAGAGACAGACATAGGGCTGCAGTGGAATCCAGAGTGGCTGGTGTTGGGTTACTGAACTGAGTACTGAGCAGAGTGCCTAGGCTGTGATTACCAGACAGGGTGGTAGGGTTCTGACAGTTAAAGGGGGGCAATGAGGGTAGATGGGGGGGGGGTCTGAGTGAGCGAAGGGGGAGTTAGGACTTCCGAACAGTTCTTAGTGACTGTTGTAGCCGGCTACCACCCGGTACTCACCCTGCACCTGAGAGACTGCTGCCCTATGTACATAGAGTCATTGAACACTGGTCACTTTAATAATGTTTACATACTGTTTTACCCACTTTATATGTACACTGAGTGCACAAACATTAAGAATAGCTTCCTAATATTGAGTTGAAGTGGAATTAACAAGTTACATAAATAAGGGATCATAGGTTTCACCTGGATTCACCTGGTCAGTCTGTGTCATGGAAAGAGCAGGTGTTCATAATGTTTTCTACACTCAGGATATATAATGTATTCTAGTCATGGCTCATCCTATATAACTTCTATTTTTGATTTTTTTCAGAATTATGTGTGTATTTGTATTTATTTGTATTGTTAGGTATCACTGTTAGAAACAGTGCAGTAATAGCATTTCGCTGCACCTGCGATAACATCTGCAAATCTGTGTACTCGCCCAATAAACTTTGATTTGATTTTGATTTGCTGCCTGGAGTGGGGGTGGGGGTGAGGGGGAGAAGGGGTCTGTCAGAGTCCCAGTGCCAGGGCTGCTTCCTTCCTCGTCTTTCAATGAGGGGATTGGGTGACGAGCCACTGGGCTAACCGATAGATATCAAATCAAATTTTATTTGTCACATACGCCGAATACAACAGTATTCGGCAGTAAACACAGGGCTTAATGGCAGTAAACACAGGGATTTAATGGCAGTAAATAATATGGCTGTCCTATTTTGTCAGGACATTAGCAACAGTCTCAGTCTCTTCGGATGAAGCCCAGATATCTACTTCTAATACCCTTGGCTACTGACCAAACTATTACTAGACCTTCCTGTTCAGTACAGATGTGCTATCTTCATTTGATCACTCTTGTTGAAGCACATTTTCCTGCGCGGCATAAAATGCAAATTGTTAGGTATTCAAGTTGTTAAAAGACTTCTAATGTTTGTCATTTCCACTTTAAAGTGGCAGACTTGATTTATCCCCAAAATGTATCAACTCCTACAAAAGTGTCCATTAATTATAATCCACATAATAATTCACATTTCCTGTTTCTATAGGATTATTTTCCTGTTGTGAGAAACATGGTCAAATTAAGATAGAACATGTACTGTACTAGCCCCTAGCTAGCTCTGTACACTCCTTTAATGTATCCACTCTAACCCTCATATGCTATAGCCCCGGCTGACTGAACACTTATACCCGTTACCAAGGCAGGGGGTTAGGGGTGAGGGTATGGGCAGGAGAAAGATTTGCAGTGGGCAGTTGGCCAGTAGCACTGTCTCAGAGAGATAGAGAGAGATGAGAGGGGAGGAGAGGAGCCAGGGAGTCTCTGTTACAGAAACATGATCTTTACTAACACACCGGCTCACTGCTCTCCTGGCCTCCCTTTTTCATGTCTCTTCCTTTACCTCAGTTCTGAAATCTCTCTTTCTCTTTCTTTTTCTCTCAATTTCTCTTTCTCACCCCACACTTCTTGGCCACACCCTGGCGCTGTCTTGACACACTCCCTTTACACCTAATACCCAACACGCACGCACGCACGCACGCACGCACGCACGCACGCACGCACGCACGCACGCACGCACGCACGCACGCACGCACGCACACACGCACACACCTAATACCCAGCAGGCCAATTAGCAGCTTATTAATCCTTATCCAAAACCACAATAAACATCATACACAGGCACAGACACACACGCATATACACACACACACATACACACACACACACACACACACATTCGCACACACACACACACCCCAAACCACATCCATGCCAGACCCAGACCCTTAGCCTGTTTGAAGCTGTGTGCACTAATGATTCCTAAATGTCTTTACTAGTCTGTAAAGCTGAAGGGGTGTGTGTGCGTGTGTGTGTGTGTGTGTGTGTGTGTGTGTGTGTGTGTGTGTGTGTGTGTGTGTGTGTGTGTGTGTGTGTGTGTGTGTGTGTGTGTGTGTGTGTGTGTGTGTGTGTATGTGTTATAATGAAACGTTTGGCACCTCAGTGTGCTTTCTGTGAAGGGGACACTAAAACCTGCCAACTTTGAACTCTGAACCCCTTTTAGAGTCTTACAGTTAAAACTATTTAACGTCTCGCCTGAGACACTTTCTGTCTCAGCCTCTCTATCCCTCCTCCCTTTCAGAAAAGAAAGAGCCAGGTACCAATTGACATTTTATAGGAGGGATTTGATTGATCAGACCAGCAGTAAAGACATCAAAGTTTTCTGTTTCATTTCTGACTCCTGTTCAACTGAGACAATAGGGTGGTCCTAGACAGAGAGGAGGAGTGTGTGTGTTCATGTGTGTGTGTGAGGGGGTGTCTGCATACTAACATAGGGTATAAGTTACAAATGAAGCAGACTTATATGGCGCGTGAGTGAAATGTACCAGGAGTCACGGTCATATAGCTTCATTAAGATCAAAGCCAGCGGCTGGGAGCTGAAATACAGTATGAACTAATGATCATTCAGCTGCACTGGGATTCTGCTGGTAAAAACAGGACCAAGGCTTTGTGTTTCCTAATGATCATGGAGGCTGACTCTTATTTTGCAGTAAAAAGCAGCTTTGTGTAGTTCTTTGTTGTGAGCAGCGAAAGACTGCCTGGTAAAACACTTGGAAGTCTGACAAGTCTGCTGCTGAACTGCATTTGCATGATAAGTAACCTTGACGTGAGGCTTGAAGACTTGTGTTAGCTCCCTGATATGTAAGCTTGACTTGAGGCTTGAAGACTTGTGTTAGCTCCCTGATATGTAACCTTGACTTGAGGCTTGAAGACTTGTGTTAGCTCCCTGATAAGTAACCTTGACTTGAGGCTTGAAGACTTGTGTTAGCTCCCTGATATGTAACCTTGACGTGAGGCTTGAAGACTTGAGTTAGCTCCCTGAGCTAAAGGCTTTAGCTAAAAGGGCTAACAGGGCTAAGTCTTGTGTTGTAAATAAGATTCAAGCTCACACACTCCATTGCATACAGCCCATAATACGAACCTCTCCATCTGTCTCTGGCTGACTCTCTCTCTCTCTCTCTCTCTCTCTCTCTCTCTCTCTCTCTCTCTCTCTCTCTCTCTCTCTCTCTCTCTCTCTCTCTCTCTCTCTCTCTCTCTCTCTCTCTTCTCTCTCTTCTCTCTCTCTCTCTCTCTCTCTCTCTCTCTCTCTTCTCTCTCTCTCTCTCTCTCTCTCTCTCTCTCTCTCTCTCTCTCTCTCTCTCTCCATTGAGCCGTTGTACACAACAGATGGCTTTTTAGTTTCCCCAAATTGATAGAGAGGAACAGTGACAACTTGGCCTAGGCTTCACTGTTTCCCATCTCTCCCTTTCTCTCTCTCACCCCACATCTCTCTCTCTCTTACCCCACATCTCTCACTTCTCTCCCTATATCCATCGAGCCAGACATATTTTGGCTAGGTCTCTCCTTTGTCTCTCTCTCCCATAACGTTGCTGTTTCAATTACAGTTGGAGTAAAGGAGTGACTGTATCGTTGGAGTAAAGGAGTGACTGTATCGTTGGAGTAAAGGAGTGACTGTATCGTTGGAGTAAAGGAGTGACTGTATCGTTGGAGTAAAGGAGTGACTGTATCATTGGAGTAAAGGAGTGACTGTATCGTTGGAGTAAAGGAGTGACTATCGTTGGAGTAAAGGAGTGACTGTATCGTTGGAGTAAAGGAGTGACTGTATCGTTGGAGTAAAGGAGTGACTGTATCATTGGAGTAAAGGAGTGACTGTATCGTTGGAGTAAAGGAGTGACTGTATCGTTGGAGTAAAGGAGTGACTGTATCGTTGGAGTAAAGGAGTGACTGTATCGTTGGAGTAAAGGAGTGACTGTATCGTTGGAGTAAAGGAGTGACTGTATCATTGGAGTAAAGGAGTGACTGTATCGTTGGAGTAAAGGAGTGACTGTATCGTTGGAGTAAAGGAGTGACTGTATCGTTGGAGTAAAGGAGTGACTGTATCGTTGGAGTAAAGGAGTGACTGTATCGTTGGAGTAAAGGAGTGACTGTATCGTTGGAGTAAAGGAGTGACTGTATCGTTGGAGTAAAGGAGTGACTGTATCGTTGGAGTAAAGGAGTGACTGTATCATTGGACTAAAGGAGTGACTGTATCGTTGGAGTAAAGGAGTGACTGTATCATTGGAGTAAAGGAGTGACTGTATCGTTGGAGTAAAGGAGTGACTGTATCGTTGGAGTAAAGGAGTGACTGTATCGTTGGAGTAAAGGAGTGACTGTATCGTTGGAGTAAAGGAGTGACTGTATCATTGGAGTAAAGGAGTGACTGTATCGTTGGAGTAAAGGAGTGACTGTATCATTGGAGTAAAGGAGTGACTGTATCGTTGGGGTAAAGGAGTGACTGTATCGTTGGAGTAAAGGAGTGACTGTATCGTTGGAGTAAAGGAGTGACTGTATCGTTGGAGTAAAGGAGTGACTGTATCGTTGGAGTAAAGGAGTGACTGTATCGTTGGAGTAAAGGAGTGACTGTATCGTTGGAGTAAAGGAGTGACTGTATCGTTGGAGTAAAGGAGTGACTGTATCATTGGAGTAAAGGAGTGACTGTATCGTTGGAGTAAAGGAGTGACTGTATCGTTGGAGTAAAGGAGTGACTGTATCGTTGGAGTAAAGGAGTGACTGTATCGTTGGCAGCAGAGCAGACTTGCATCATCACTCAGTCCATTCTATAAACAGTCACTTAGGCAAAATGTTTGCAGACGCGCTGATCCAAAGTTTACTACCGTCAGTGAAACATCATGTATTAGTAATGTATAATTTTGACAGAGGAAATGGATGATACATTCATGCTTTTTATTTTACAAACAAGTTGAACGTTTTTTGCAGCCTGATCACCAAAACTTCCTCAACCGTCTTTCACTACCGTGTAGAAAGTACAGGACAAGACTTGAATATGGATGTTTGTAGGATAAGAGGTGTTAGGGCTGGACTGGACTGGGCTGGGCTGGGCTGGGCTGGGCTGGGCTGGGCTGGGCTGGACTGGGTTGGGCTGGGCTGGACTGGATTGTGTTGGGCTGGACTGGATTGTGTTGGGCTGGACTGGATTGTGTTGGGCTGGACTGGATTGTGTTGGGCTGGATTGGACTGGATCGTGTTGGGCTGGGCTGGATTGGGCTGGGCTGGACTGGGTTGGGCTGGACTGGGTTGGGCTGGACTGGGTTGGGCTGGGCTGGGCTGGACTGGGTTGGGCTGGGCTGGACTGGGTTGGGCTGGGCTGGGCTGGACTGGGTTGGGCTGGGCTGGGTTGGGCTGGGCTGGACTGGGTTGGGCTGGACTGGGTTGGGCTGGGCTGGACTGGGTTGGGCTGGACTGGGCTGGGCTGGGCTGGGCTGGGCTGGGCTGGGCTGGGCTGGACTGGGTTGGGCTGGGCTGGACTGGGTTGGGCTGGACTGGGTTGGGCTGGGCTGGGCTGGACTGGGTTGGGCTGGACTGGGTTGGGCTGGGCTGGGCTGGGCTGGACTGGGTTGGACTGGGCTGGGTTGGGCTGGGCTGGGCTGGGCTGGACTGGGTTGGGCTGGGCTGGGCTGGCTGGACTGGGTTGGGCTGGGCTGGGCTGGGCTGGGTTGGGCTGGGCTGGACTGGGTTGGGCTGGACTGGGTTGGGCTGGGCTGGACTGGGTTGGGCTGGACTGGGTTGGGCTGGGCTGGGCTGGACTGGGTTGGGCTGGGCTGGACTGGGTTGGGCTGGACTGGGTTGGGCTGGGCTGGGCTGGACTGGGTTGGGCTGGACTGGGTTGGGCTGGGCTGGGCTGGACTGGGTTGGGCTGGGCTGGGCTGGGTTGGGCTGGGCTGGACTGCGTTGGGCTGGGCTGGGCTGGGCTGGACTGGGTTGGGCTGGGCTGGACTGGGTTGGGCTGGGCTGGGCTGGGCTGGGCTGGGTTGGGCTGGGCTGGACTGCGTTGGGCTGGGCTGGGCTGGACTGGGTTGGGCTGGGCTGGGCTGGGTTGGGCTGGGCTGGACTGCGTTGGGCTGGGCTGGGCTGGACTGGGTTGGGCTGGGCTGGGCTGGGCTGGGCTGGGTTGGGCTGGGCTGGACTGCGTTGGGCTGGGCTGGGCTGGACTGGGTTGGGCTGGGCTGGGCTGGGTTGGGCTGGGCTGGACTGCGTTGGGCTGGGCTGGGCTGGACTGGGTTGGGCTGGGCTGGACTGGGTTGGGCTGGGCTGGGCTGGGTTGGGCTGGGTTGGGCTGGGCTGGGCTGGACTGGACTGCCCTAGCTGTTTATAGTGTCCAGAACAGCTTCACTGGAGTCACTCTACAATTCTCAACATCTGCTCTGTCCTCTACAAACACACACACACACACACACACATTTTTACATAGAGTACATGCACACACACACACGAACACCCCCCCCCCCCCCACAGGCATGCACACAGAGATAGGATAGGAGAATGTGCTCACAGTAGTCGAAGAGAGCGTAGTCCACCAAAGGCCAGACTGGGGATGCAGCGCAGAGAGTTGTAACTCAGGATCCTGGAATGAGTCAGAAACAGTGATTATACCCTGTCATCAATCCCTCATGTTAAAACAGATCCTGGATAACCAGAGAGTTGTGATTGTGTGTTCCGTGCTCTCATAGTGGACCGGTGGACTGATCAGTGCTTACAGTGTGGTGAGCTGACTCATGTTGGAGAATGAAGAGTTGGTTAGAGAGTTGATCTTGTTGTTACTCAGGTCTCTGGAAGAGACAGAACACACTGTTAAATTACACACTGACAAATAACACCGGGTAAATATAAAGGCTGGTCAGGAAGACACACTCACACTAACTGGAGGTATTTGAAGGTAGACAGTTCCTTTGGCACCACGCTGAACTGGTTCCCGTCTAGATACCTGTGCAGAGACAGACAGACATTCAGCATTTAATACTTGTGTGAAATGGCAGCATTCAGAGCTCAGGCCTTTCTAAAGCCACAGAGAGAGAAAGGCCAGACCACTAACCCTAACAACCCCCTGTCAGATAGTAGCACTGTCCCACCACTCCTCCACCCACACCCCTCTCTACCTATCTCCTCCACCCTGCCTCCACCCACACCCCTCTCTACCTATCTCCTCCACCCTGCCTCCACCCACACCCCTCTCTACCTATCTCCTCCACCCTGCCTCCACCCACACCCCTCTCTACCTATCTCCTCCACCCTGCCTCCACCCACACCCCTCTCTACCTATCTCCTCCACCCTGCCTCCACCCACACCCCTCTCTACCTATCTCCTCCACCCTGCCTCCACCCACACCCCTCTCTACCTATCTCCTCCACCCTGCCTCCACCCACACCCCTCTCTACCTATCTCCTCCACCCTGCCTCCACCCACACCCCTCTCTACCTATCTCCTCCACCCTGCCTCCACCCACACCCCTCTCTACCTATCTCCTCCACCCTGCCTCCACCCACACCCCTCTCTACCTATCTCCTCCACCCTGCCTCCACCCACACCCCTCTCTACCTATCTCCTCCACCCTGCCTCCACCCACACCCCTCTCTACCTATCTCCTCCACCCTGCCTCCACCCACACCCCTCTCTACCTATCTCCTCCACCCTGCCTCTACCCTGCCTCCACCCACACCCCTCTCTAACTATCTCCTCCACCCTGCCCCCACCCACACCCCTCTCTACCTATCTCCTCCACCCTCCCCTGCCTCCACCCACACCCCTCTCTACCTATCTCCTCCACCCTCCCCACTCCTCCAACCACACCCCTCTCTACCTATCTCCTCCACCCTCCCCTGCCTCCACCCACACCCCTCTCTACCTATCTCCTCCACCCTCCCCACTCCTCCACCCACACCCCTCTCTACCTATCTCCTCCACCCTCCCCTGCCTCCACCCACACCCCTCTCTACCTATCTCCTCCACCCTCCCCTGCCTCCACCCACACCCCTATCTACCTATCTCCTCCACCCTCCCCTGCCTCCACCCACACCCTTCTCTACCTATCTCCTCCACCCTCCCCACTCCTCCACCCACACCCCTCTCTACCTATCTCCTCCACCCTCCCCTGCCTCCACCCACACCCCTCTCTACCTATCTCCTCCACCCTCCCCTGCCTCCACCCACACCCCTCTCTACCTATCTCCTCCACCCTCCCCTGCCTCCACCCACACCCCTCTCTACCTATCTCCTCCACCCTCCCCTGCCTCCACCCACACCCTTCTCTCCCTATCTCCTCCACCCTCCCCACTCCTCCACCCACACCCCTCTCTACCTATCTCCTCCACCCTCCCCTGCCTCCACCCACACCCCTCTCTACCTATCTCCTCCACCCTCCCCACTCCTCCACCCACACCCCTCTCTACCTATCTCCTCCACCCTCCCCTGCCTCCACCCACACCCCTCTCTACCTATCTCCTCCACCCTCCCCTGCCTCCACCCACACCCCTCTCTACCTATCTCCTCCACCCTCCCCTGCCTCCACCCACACCCTTCTCTAACTATCTTCCCCTCCCTCTGCTGTTAAAGGGAAAAGAGTGTAACTACCATGGACACACTCCCACCCCCCACATAAATCTCTACTGCAACATTGAGGTCTTCTGCTATTGTTCTATGCTGCCCTGAGGGCAAAGAGGCCCTCACGGAGGTGAAGGTGATGGGGTAATGACAGTGTGTGTAAGTGTTGCGAGGTGGGATAAGGTAGGGGCATGGAGTAATAACGGTGGAGCGTTATATGGCTAAAGACTGTGTGTGTGTGTGTGCAAGGGTTACAGTAGTTTCATTAATGACAGTGTTGGAGCAGCACACTCTCAGATGAAAGCATGGGACACCTGGTCACACCTGCTACGACAATGACAGCCTGTGTGTGTGTGTGTGTGTGTGTGTGTGTGTGTGTGTGTGTGTGTGTGTGTGTGTGTGTGTGTGTGTGTGTGTGTGTGTGTGTGTGTGTGTGTGTGTGTGTGTGTGTGTGTGTGTGTGTGTGTGTGCCCCGTGGAGGAAAGTTCAGACCCATCCCAACAAAACTTTCTCATTAAAATGTCCTCTTGCTGCTGGGGACCACACAGTCCTTGGGCCCCATAGAGAGAGTGACATCAGTGTTAGGCCTGGTGGCCGCTGGGAGCAGACAGGCATGTCTGAGAGAACAACTACAACCTGTCTCTCTCTTTCTGCCTGTCTCTCTCTTTCTGTCTGTCTCTATCTTTCTGTCTGTCTCTATCTTTCTGTCTGTCTCTCTCTTTCTGTCTATCTCTCTCTTTCTGTCTGTCTCTCTCTTTCTGCCTGTCTCTCTCTTTCTGCCTGTCTCTATCTTTCTGCCTGTCTCTATCTTTCTGTCTATCTCTCTCTTTCTGTCTGTCTCTATCTTTCTGCCTGTCTCTCTCTTTCTGCCTGTCTCTCTCTTTCTGCCTGTCTCTCTCTTTCTGTCTGTCTCTATCTTTCTGCCTGTCTCTATCTTTCTGTCTATCTCTCTCTTTCTGTCTATCTCTCTCTCTTTCTGTCTATCTCTCTCTTTCTTCCTGTCTCTCTCTTTCTGTCTGTCTCTCTCTTTCTGCATGTCTCTCTCTTTCTGCCTGTCTCTATCTTTCTGTCTGTCTCTATCTTTCTGCCTGTCTCTATCTTTCTGCCTGTCTCTATCTTTCTGTCTGTCTCTATCTTTCTGCCTGTCTCTATCTTTCTGCCTGTCTCTATCTTTCTGCCTGTCTCTATCTTTCTGCCTGTCTCTATCTTTCTGTCTTGACTACAATGCTACAATCTGCCCATGTCCATAAAGTTAAACCTGATTTCATCACAAACATTTTATAATTGAAATGTTTGATGTTCTGCGAAGGAACTCACAGCTCGGTGACGTTTCTGGGGATGCCTTTGGGCAGCGCACGGAGGTGTTTGTTACTGCAGCGTACTACGGTCTCCAGACAAGTACACTCACTGGGACACTGAGGCCTGGGCACACAGCTCGTCTCCTCCACACCTGGAGAGAGAGAGAGAGATAGATAGAGAGGGGGGAGAAGGCGACAGTGAGGGAGGGGATTTTGATTATTCAAATGGCTTTGAGTCACACACTTAAACACAGAGACACACAATTATCGCTAACAATTTAGCAAAGTCTAAGAACAAAACAGATCGGGCGAGGAACACAGCTAGAGAAATAGGGGTGGGAAAGGGGGGGAGAGAAGGAGGGAGATAGAGAAAGAGATAAGGAGAGACATATACCATATACCAAAGATAAAGAGAGGGACAGCAGTGTGAGGAAGAGCGATATGCGGTGGAAGGGGAGGTAGAGAGGGGGAGAGGGAGGGAGAGACAGATACCTGTCACCAAATGAGACAAGAAAAGGTCAACCAGTGAAGATCAAACACCATTGTAAATACAACCCATATTTATGCTTATTTATTTTCCCTTTTGTACATTAACCATTTGTACATTGTTACAACACTGTATATATACATAATATGACATTTGTAATGTCTTTATTCTTTTGAAACTTCTGTGAGTGTAATGTCTACTGTTAATTTTTATTGTTTATTTCACTTTTGTATATTATCTACCTCACTTGCTTTGGCATTGTTAACATATGTTTCCCATGCCAATAAAGCCCCTTGAATTGAATTGAGAACAGAGGAAAGCTGGTGAGACAAAGACAGAGCATTCATTCATTCTCAGCAGCAAGAAGATTCACTGGTCAATACAGCCAGCAGCTCAATACCACCACTCAGCCAGCATCGATCACAGGCCTAGGTACTGCTGAGTGTGTGTGTGTGTTTGTGTGTGTTTGTCAGGTGCATCGATCAGAAGCCTAGGTACTGCTGAGTGTGTGTGTGTTTGTGTGTGTTTGTCAGGTGCATCGATCAGAAGCCTAGGTACTGCTGAGTGTGTGTGTGTTTGTGTGTGTTTGTCAGGTGCATCGATCAGAAGCCTAGGTACTGCTGAGTGTGAAATCAGTTGGTAAACAAAATACGTTCACAAAGACAGTCGATTACCTAGAGTCCCATTCAACCACTTTTTGACTTTGAAAGAAAGAGGAGTGAGAAATTGGTGCAGAATGTTTTATCAGTCCAGTCCCGGCTAGTTAATTTACCTCCTACACAATGGGGAACATCAATAGGTAATTACCTTTATCTTAAAGGGACAGTGCATGGCAAAACAAAAAAAACTTGTGTGCTGGATTGTGTGTGTGTGTGTGTTTGTTTGTTTGTTTGTTTGTTTGTTTGTTTGTTTGTTTGTTTGTTTGTTTGTTTGTTTGTTTGTTTGTTTGTTTGTTTGTTTGTTTGTGTGTGTGTGTGTGTGTGTGTGTGTGTGTGTGTGTGTGTGTGTGTGTGTGTGTGTGTGTGTGTGTGTGTGTGTGTGTGTGTGTGTGTTGACCGTAACTCACCCTCTTCACAGCGGAAGTCAGGCACTGCCACGTCCTGTAGTGGGATCTCCTTGAGGAAGGCGGGGCGCTGGCATCGAGGGTTGCCCGTGACGATCTTCCTGCTTCTCAGCCAATCACCAAGCCAGGCCAGACGACAGTCACAGTTGAAGGAGTTAGCAAGGAGGTTACTGATGGAGAGAGCGAGGGAGAGAGTCACTACCAGACTTAATAATTACACCAATTATGCTTTAATGCGCCGTGTGTGTATGTGTATGTGTATGTGTGTATGTGTGTCTTACAGTGTAGACAGTGTTTGCAGGGTGTCGAAGGCTCCAGGGGTGATGGTAGTTAGCTGGTTGTCATAGAGAGACAGCAGGCGAACGTTGTACAGGCCAGTGAAGCTGTTGTTATGGATACAGCTGATCTTGTTGTTCCTCAACATTCTGGAATAGAGAGAACAGCTTAATTGTCATATACCATTGTGATGTGAACAGAAATGAAGTGTATTGAAATATAGTGATATACATAAATATCAGGATAAAGATTTGGATAAATTAGGATTAGATAAAGATTCGAGGATGTGGATAAGTTTGGTCATTTATTGCGTGTGGATAGTTTCTGTGTGGAGTCCCATGAGACTGGCAAGAGAGAATTGTACATTAAGTGTCTGGGCATGTATGTATGTTCTCATCCAGGACCTCTATACCAGGCGGTGTCAGAGGAAGGCCCAAATAATTGTCAAAGACTTCAGTCAGTCAAGTCGTAGACTGGTCTCTCTGCTACCGCACGGATAGCGGTACCAGAGCGCCAAGTCTAGGTCCAAAACGATCCTTAACAGCTTCTACCCCCAAGCCATAAGACTGCTGAACAATTAATCAAATGGCCACCAGATTATTTATATTGACCCCCCCGATGTTTTTACACTGCTGCTACTCACTGTTTATTAATCACTTTTCACATACAGTCACTTTACCCATACAGTCACTTACCCCATACAGACACTTTCCCCATACCTACATGTACAAATTACCTCGAATAACATTGACTCGGTACCGGTACCCCCTGTATATAGCCTCCACATTGACTCGGTACCGGTACCCCCTGTATATAGCCTCGTTATTGTTATTTTATTGTGTTACTTTCTTTGATAAATGTTTTTACTTTAGTTTATTTAGTAAGTATTTCCTGGTAAGTTCTACACCTGTTGTATTCGGCGCATGTGACAAATAAATGTTTTTGATTTGATGTATGCATGAGTGTGTGTGCATGCATGTGCTCATGTTTGCATCTGTTTGTGTCACTGGGTGTGTGTGTGTGTGTGTGTGTGTGTGTGTGTGTGTGTGTGTGTGTGTGTGTGTGTGTGTGTGTGTGTGTGTGTGTGTGTGTGTGTGTGTGTGTGTGTGTGTGTGACTCACAGCATGCGTAGTCCCTCCAGTCCCTTGAACATTCCACTGCGGACAGAGTCCAGCTGATTGGCGGTGAGGTGGAGCTCATTGACTGACCCCGCCCCCTCGAACACCCCATCTTCGATCTCTGTGATCTTATTATTGCTAAGGTTACTGGGAATAAATCAATTAAAGCGATTAAAAATAAGTTCAGTGAACTTCTTTGATTAAGTAAATAAGTTACCATAGTATAACCTAAACTACAACTTACATCTTTTTGAGCTGAGAGAGGGTCTTGAAGACTCCTACAGCCTCCAGTGTACTGATATCATTGTTGTTCAGACGACTGGGAAGAGAGGAGAAAACAGAACATGGGTAGAAAGAAACAGAAACACAGCGACGAATCCTGAAGAGGTTTCAAACATTTGCAGAGATAAACCATTGACATAAATGTGTGATTAATGTGGTCCAGATGTCTTGCAGTTAAGTGTCAGGGAGGCGTGTGTGTGTGTGTGTGTGTGTGTGTGTGTGTGTGTGTGTGTGTGTGTGTGTGTGTGTGTGTGTGTGTGTGTGTGTGTGTGTGTGTGTGTGTGTGTGTGTGTGTGTGTGTGTGTGTGTGTGTGTGCATGTGTGTGTGTGTGTGTGTGTGTGTGTGTGTGTGTGTGTGTGTATGTGTGTGTGTTCTTACAGTTCAGTGGTAGAGGAAGGGATGTGTTCTGGTATCTTATTGAGACGTAGGTTGGAGCAGTCCACCACGTTGGACTCACAGCGACATTTAGGAGGACAGACTGGATCACTGTTACACTCATTATTCAGACGAACGTCCTCGGTGCCTGAAGACACATAACACACACAACTTGAAAAAAAACTCTGTACATGACAGACAAAAAACACCCACACAAAACCACCTTTTACCAAACTTGTACCTAAAACCCAAAATACACACGTCCAACTGGTATAAAAAGCTCACACACACACACAACACATTGAGACGTCCTTACAACTCTCTGTGGCACACTGGCCTACGCCTATTCTGGCCTTAGAAAATCACTCTATAGGGCCACGATGAACCTAAACACCTGAGGGCTAAGACACACCAATAGCGTTTGCTGGCCGAGAGTACTTAGAACCTCTGAACAAAGTGCCGGCCGTAATTTGCAATCCGAGTGCGCACCGATTTTACATGTAGAATTAGGTGAAAATGTCAGCAGTAGACGTCTACAGCGGGTGGTCCCTAAAAGACCGATCTGCAGATGAACACTAGATCCACATTCGGTGCAATATGAGCGAGCCTTTAAAGATCAGCTCTCGCCTGGCCTACCACGACCCTAAAGGTTGGCACGTACTACCAGATGAGAGATGGGTAGTGGGAGGGAGAGAGCAGAGAGGAAAGAGGAGTGAAAGAGTGATGGAGAGAGAGAGAGAGATAGGCCAAGAGGGAGAGAGCAGGGGAAACGGAAGGAAGAGATGAGTACTATTTTAGAGATGTGACCTAGTGGGAGCAATGGTGTGAAAAGAACAGCAGGTCCTTAAATGCAGACCAGAGGGAGATGGAGATATTAGGAGAGATGGAGAGAAGGAGATGGAGAGAGGTGGGGAGAGGCGGGAGAGAGGGATGAGATGTCAGAGAGGATTTGGGTAGTCTAGCAGAGAGGACCCTAGAGTACAGGCCAGGGAGGAAGTGAAGTGTTTAAAGGAGAGGGAGAGAGATGGAGAAAGAGAGTGAGAGTGGGATGAGAGAGGGATGATGTCAGAGATGGCTAGGGAGAGAGGGAAGGGAATGAAGACAGGTGGGGAAGGAGGGGAGTGGCTCCAGTGCATGGGAAGATGAGTGTGATGAATATGAGAGGTGAAGGCAACGGAGAGAGTATGTGGGAGAGGCGGAGGGACGGACAGAGTGATGAAGAGAGCGAAGGAGACAGGAATAGAGGAATTCAGGGACGACGTCAGAGGGGTGTGCACTTCTACTTCTTATTTTCTTCCCTCTCTCCTCTCTTCCTCTCTCCCTCCTCTCCCTCTCTCCCCTCTCCCTCCTCTCCCTCTGTCCCCTCTTCCTCTCTCCCCTCTCCCTTCTCCCCTCTTCCTCTCTACCCTCTCCCTTCTTCCTCTCTCCCCTCTCCCTCTCTCCCCTCTTCCTCTCTCCCCTCTTCCTCTCCCTCTCCCCCCTCTCCCTCTCTTCTCTCTTCCTCTCTCCCCTCTCCCTCTCTCCCCTCTCCCTCTCTCCCCTCTCCCTCTCTCCTCTCTTCCTGTCTCCCCTCTCCCTCTCTCCCCTCTTCCTCTCCCCTCTCTCCCTCTTCCTCTCTCCCCCCTCTCCCTCTTCCCCTCTCCCCTCTCCCCTCTCTTCCTCTCTCCCCTCTCCCTCTCCCTCTCTCCCCTCTCCCTCTCTCCCCTCTCCCTCTTCCCCTCTCCCCTCTCTTCCTCTCTCCCTCTTCCTCTCTCCCTCTCCCCTCTCTCCCTCTTCCCCTCTCCCCTCTCTCCCTCTTCCCCTCTCCCCTCTCTTCCTCTCTCCCCTCTCCCTCTGTCTATGAATAGAGGTGTACGTACCAGAGCCTGGAGCCACTTACATCACAACTACTCAATAATGGAGAGGCACTAGCAGCCACTCAATGTGTGTGTGTGTCTGTGTGTGTGTCTCACTCAGAGAGGATGGCTCAGTGTTCTTTTGTTAGTTAGTGTTCTGTGTCCTGTGTTCCATAGCGCTCGCACGCTCAGCCCAACCCCTAAGTGAAGTTTAGAGATGATGTCATCGTGCCACTGTAAAGAGTAGAGCACCCAGAGCCACAGACAGAGGATGCCCCTCAATACGCTTGTAAGTGGAGACGTCATAGAACCTCAAAAATTCAACATTGCTGGAGACACCTTGCCGTTTTGAAGATATCATCACGCTTGCTAGCGAAGAGATTTGCGATGGCTAATTAGTGATAAAATAAGTGAATTGTTTCACCTCATAGCTAGCCAAGATGCTTAACTTGCCAGCTAAAACGGTTTACTGTTATTTAGCAATCACTTCTACACTATTTTGCTAGCTACGGTACAGCTGCCATGTCAATAATAACCAAACATGACGGGTGTCTCCAGTTGTGTTTATATTTAACCATTGTGACGCGCATCCATGCATATCCACTTCGTAAAGTTACGTATCTTTCTCTCCACATCTCCTGAGGCTATCTGAGTTGGAGCAGGTGTGACTGAGACACGTTGTTCCATGTCTTCTGCTTCTACAATACAGACAGCCTTATTGGTCTCTTTTGGACTCTGAGACAAACTGCTCAGACAGACAGGAAGCCTTGTACTGATGATGACTGAAGTCTAATGACGCTCATTACAATGGGCTGTGGACGGGACGTCACACACGCACGCGATGACTGAAGACTAATGATGCTCATTACAGAGCGAAGTGGAAGAACGGAAGGAAATGTCATTTCCTGCTACCCAGGAAACAAGGAAAGTTTCAGGACGTTCTTTGATCCAGCAGAGTAACTTAACTTTCATTGAGACAAGAGGAGTGACAGAGAGAGAGATAGAGGGGGAGGGAGAGTGAGAGACAGAGACAGAGACAGAGACAGAGACAGAGACAGAGACAGAGAGAGACAGACAGCGAGACAGAGAAAGAGAGGTAGAGAGAGAGAGACAGACAGACAGACATAGAGACAGAGAGACAGAGAAAGAGAGGTAGGGACAGAGAGAGGGAGAGAGAGAGGGAGAGAGAGACAGACAGAGAGACAGAGAGACAGAGAGACAGAGAAAGAGAGGTAGGGAGAGAGAGAGAGAGAGAGAGAGAGAGAGAGAGAGAGAGAGAGAGACAGACAGACAGACAGCGAGACAGAAAAAGAGAGGTAGAGAGAGACAGACAGACAGACAGACAGACAGACAGACAGACAGACAGACAGACAGACAGACAGACAGACAGACAGACAGACAGACAGACAGACAGACAGACAGACAGACAGACAGACAGACAGACAGACAGACAGACAGACAGACACAGAGAGACAGACAGACAGACAGAGAGACAGAGAAAGAGAGGTAGGGAGAGAGAGGGTAAGTTTGATGGGATAGAGAGAGAGAGTTGTCTGCCAGTACAGAAACCTCATTTTAATAGACTGGAGTTTCACTGTGATTACGTTTCATAATGTCCTAGAGAGTATATTCTACAGTCCAATTATTCCCAGAATAAAACATGGAATTCCAATGTTTTTGTGAATATTGGTCATTATTATTTTGCATTAATCAGGCTTTCATTTAATCTTCACAATGAATATCATTTCGATTCGCCTGCCAATGATAGCCCTTTATCTTTCTGACCCCCCCCCCCCCCCCCCCCCACACACACACACACACACACACCTCCTCTAATTGTGAAGTTATTTTCTTGGAAATGCTCTTGTTAAGGACTCCGAAAACATCCGCTGATTGGAATCTGCGTCCTCTGATGGGCTTTATTTTCTTTATTCTCTACCGCTAAAGAGGACCCTCTATCTTTCTATCACGCAGACTCTCTCTCTCTCTCCCTTTCTGTCTACCCACACACACACACACACACACACACACACACACACACACACACACACACACACACACACACACACACACACACACACACACACACACACACACACACACACACACACACACACACACACACACACACACACACACACACACACACACACAAACACACACACACATGTAAATTTGTCAGTGAATGTGCTTGTGCCAAAGCAAATAAGACCTTCCTTCAGTCTTTATCAAAGTTAGTCTGAGTTATACAAACAGAGGTGAGGCATAGAGCCAGAGAAGGAAACACACAACTTACGGGAAACCCAAACCTCCAGAGTTAACCCATTCCAGTTAGAAGAATAGAGGTTAAAGAAGAGGAGGAATAGAAAAAGAGTGGAGGGGTGGAGCTGTGGAGAGGTGAAAAGCTAGCTAGAAAGAGTATGAAAGCGTAAACACAACCCACTCACCAGGGATGAAGTATTGTTCCTTGGCTGTGATGGAAACAAGAGAGAAGCAATGATGTCAGTCAACACAGATATGGTCAAACAGAGTCATATATACTCACATATATATGACTAGATGTGATACAGATAGTCATGTATGACTATATATGACTATCTTCATAAATGGCACTGGCAACTATGACTATGGTAAATATGACAATGCTATGGAGAAGCTATGAAAAGATTAAAGATCAAGATATTGTATCAGAGAATGAGGAGAGGAAGAGAAGGAAGAGGGAGAGAGGTAATCAGAGAGCAAGAGAGAGGGAGAAAGACAGAAGAAAGAAAGAGAAAGCATATAGAGAGAGAAATACACATCAACGAAGTGGAATCATCAGACCATGTTTATTCACCATGGCAGACGGTCATGTTAGATTGTAAACCAGCGTGGGCGAGAGTAGAGTTTTGAGAGAGGAGTGCCAAGCTGCTGAGCCCACTGCTCTAACACAGTACACTGGCAGAGAGACACACAGCCAGACAGAAACACTATACTGTATCCTATGGTTGCCAGAGACAGGGAGGGCCTGGGAGGGGAGGGGGCCTGGGGGCCAGGGAGAAGGGAGGGGACCTGGGGGCCAGGGGGAAGGGAGGGGGCCTGGGGGCCAGGGAGAAGGGAGGGGGCCAGGGAGAAGGGGAATTAGTATAGTAAAGGAGCCTAAGGGGGTGGGAGTGCAGGAGAGTAAGGAGGTGGGCACAGCCTAAAACCCACAATGCCTAGCAGGCAGAGGAAAAGGGCCTGGAGGTAGGTAGAACTGGGGAAGAAGGAGAATGAAGAGGGTGAGGTGGGGGCAGAGAAGGGGCAGTGGAATTTGAAGTTGCCACAGAGAGAGAGGTAGTGGGCACAATGCTAGAGGAATTGAACATGGGCAGAAACCCTACCCACAGCTCCAGCCTTATACAGTGATGTCAGCTCTCTGTGGTGAACAGTGAAATCAGATTCACTATGTGTTAATGTGCTATAAAACCTGCTAGAGGTTGGGGGGAGGGAGGGACTACATGAAAACCCTTGGCAAGGGATAAAGTACAGTACTATCCTATGCTGTAAATAGAGAGGAAGAATGAAAAGGACAGAGAGTATGCCTCCAGGCTGTCTGGGGGGATATTGATTGGTCTGAGTCGAGCTGGCAGAGCAGAGAGGGAGATTGAGAGTATTTAAGAGAGAGTGATCGCACAGAGTGGAGAACAAGGAGTGAGACACAGAGAGAGAGATGGAGGAGAACGAGGCTAGGAGAGAGGGGGAGCAGCAAGAGAAGTACAGGGAAGAGAGAAATGAATGATCACAGAGGTAGATGTAGAGACCGAGGTCAGTCCCAAAACAGAGAGCGAGAGAGAGACACAGAGAAGAGCCTTCCAGATAGATACACAGAGACAGAGAGACAGATAACAGCATTAGAGATAGATAGATAGATAGATAGATAGAGAGAGAGAGAGAGAGAGAGAGAGAGAGAGAGAGAGAGAGAGAGAGAGAGAGAGAGAGAGAGAGAGAGAGAGAGAGAGAGAGAGAGAGAGAGAGAGAGAGAGAGAGAGAGAGAGAGAGAGAGAGAGAGAGAGAGAGAGAGAGAGATAGAAAGATCTGGTGATCTGGTGCTTCTGTCCCCAACCAAGGATGGCCTACAGCAGCACTTAGATCTTCTGCACAGATTCTGTCAGACCTGGGCTCTGACAGTACATCTCAGTAAGACTTGTCCCATTTTGTGAATTACTGGGTGGTGAGCAGACCCCAGACCTCACAACCATAAAAGGCAATGGGTTCTATAACTGATTCAAGTATTTTTAGCCAGATCCTAATTGGTATGTCAAATGTTATGTTCCTTTTGATGGCATTGAAGGCCCTTCTTGCCTTGTCTCTTAGATCGTTCACAGCTTTGTGGAAGTTACCTGTGGCGCTGATGTTTAGGCTGAGGTATGTATCGTTTTTTTTGTGTGCTCTAGGGCAACGGTGTCTAGATGGAATTTGTATTTGAGACTCTGCATGCAGAATTCTTCAAAAATATCCTCGGTGTACAATGTAAAACACCAAATAATGCATGCAGAGCAGAATTAGACAGATACCCGCTAATTATCCAAATCCAGAAAAGAGCCGTTAAATTCTACAACCACATAAAAGGAAGCGATTCCCAAACCTTCCATAACAAAGCCATCACCTACAGAGAGATGAACCTGGAGAAGAGTCCCCTAATCAAGCTGGTCCTGGGGCTCTATTCACAAACACAAACAGACCCCACAGAGCCCCAGGACAGCAACACAATTAAACCCAACCAAATCATGAGAAAACAAAAATACACATGACACATTGGAAAGAATTAACAAAAAACAGAGCAAACTAGAATGCTATTTGGCCCTAAACAGAGAGTACACAGTGGCAGAATACCTGACCACTGTGACTGACCCAAACTTAAGGAAAGCTTTGACTATGTACAGACTCAGTGAGCATAGCCTTGCTATTGAGAAAGGCCGCCGTAGTCAGACCTACTCTCAAGAGAAGACAGGCTATGTGCACACTGCCCACAAAATGAGGTTGAAACTGAGCTGCACTTCCTAACCTCCTGCCAAATGTATGACCATATTAGAGACACATACTTCCCTCAGATTACACAGATCCACAAAGAATTTGAAAACAAACCTGATTTTGATAAACTCCCATATCTATTGGGTGAAATACCACAGTGTGACATCACAGCAGCAATATTTGTGACCTGTTGCCACAAGAAAAGGGCAACCAGTGAAGAACAAACACCATTGTAAATGTAACCCATATTTATGTTTATTTATTTTACCTTTTGTACTTTATCTATTTGCACATAATATGACATTTGAAATGTCTTTATTATTTTGGAACTTTTGTGAGTGTAACGTTTACTGTTTATTTGTATTGTTTATTTAACTTTATTATCTACTTCACTTGCCTTGGCAATGTTACCATATGTTTACCATGCCAATAAAGCCCTTACATTGAATTGAGAGAGAGAGAGATGGAGAACAGCCTTCCAGATAGATACAGAGAGAGAGAGAGAGAGAGAACTGGAGAAAGACAAAGAACAGCCTTAGATATACTGTAGCTAGAGAGACAGAGAACAGCCTTCCAGATAGAGATAGAGAGAACAGCCTTCCAGATAGAGAGAGAGACAGAGAACAGCCTTCCAGATAGAGATAGAGAGAACAGCCTTCCAGATAGAGAGAGAGAGAGAGAGAGAGAACAGCCTTCCAGATAGAGAGAGAGAGAACAGCCTTCCAGATAGAGAGAGAGAGAACAGCCTTCCAGATAGAGAGAGAACAGCCTTCCAGATAGAGAGAGAACAGCCTTCCAGATAGAGAGAGAACAGCCTTCCAGATAGAGAGAACATCCTTCCAGATAGAGAGAACAGCCTTCCAGATAGAGAGAGAGAACAGCCTTCCAGATAGAGAGAGAACAGCCTTCCAGATAGAGAGAGAGAGAACAGCCTTCCAGATAGAGAGAGAACAGCCTTCCAGATAGAGAGAGAACAGCCTTCCAGATAGAGAGAGAGAGAGAGAGAACAGCCTTCCAGATAGAGAGAGAGAGAACAGCCTTCCAGATAGAGAGAGAACAGCCTTCCAGATAGAGAGAGAACAGCCTTCCAGATAGAGAGAGAACAGCCTTCCAGATAGAGAGAACATCCTTCCAGATAGAGAGAACAGCCTTCCAGAGAGAGAGAACAGCCTTCCAGATAGAGAGAGAGAACAGCCTTCCAGATAGAGAGAGAACAGCCTTCCAGATAGAGAGAGAACAGCCTTCCAGATAGAGAGAACATCCTTCCAGATAGAGAGAGAACAGCCTTCCAGATAGAGAGAACATCCTTCCAGATAGAGAGAACAGCCTTCCAGATAGAGAGAACAGCCTTCCAGATAGAGAGAGAACAGCCTTCCAGATAGAGAGAACAGCCTTCCAGATAGAGAGAACATCCTTCCAGATAAAGAGAGCGAACAGCCTTCCAGATAGAGAGAGAGAACAGCCTTCCAGATAGAGAGAACATCCTTCCAGATAGAGAGAGAGAACAGCCTTCCAGATAGAGAGAGAACAGCTTTCCAGATAGAGAGAGAGAACAGCCTTCCAGATAGAGAGAGAACAGCCTTCCAAATAGAGAGAGAGAACAGCCTTCCAGATAGAGAGAACATCCTTCCAGATAGAGAGAGAGAACAGCCTTCCAGATAGAGAGAACATCCTTCCAGATAGAGAGAACAGCCTTCCAGATAGAGAGAACAGCCTTCCAGATAGAGAGAGAACAGCCTTCCAGATAGAGAGAACAGCCTTCCAGATAGAGAGAACATCCTTCCAGATAAAGAGAGCGAACAGCCTTCCAGATAGAGAGAGAGAACAGCCTTCCAGATAGAGAGAACATCCTTCCAGATAGAGAGAGAGAACAGCCTTCCAGATAGAGAGAGAACAGCTTTCCAGATAGAGAGAGAGAACAGCCTTCCAGATAGAGAGAGAACAGCCTTCCAAATAGAGAGAGAGAACAGCCTTCCAGATAGAGAGAGAGAACAGCCTTCCAGATAGAGAGAGAACAGCCTTCCAGATAGAGAGAGAGAGAACAGCCTTCTAGATAGACAGAGAGAGGGAGAGAACAGCCTTCCATATAGAGAGAGAGAACAGCCTTCCAGATAGAGAGAGAACAGCCTTCCAGATAGAGAGAGAGAACAGCCTTCCAGATAGAGAGAGAGAACAGCCTTCCAGATAGAGAGAGAGAACAGCCTTCCAGATAGACAGAGAGAGAGAGAGAACAGCCTTCCAGATAGAGAGAGAACAGCCTTCCAAATAGAGAGAGAGAACAGCCTTCCAGATAGAGAGAGAGAACAGCCTTCCAGATAGAGAGAGAACAGCTTTCCAGATAGAGAGAGAGAACAGCCTTCCAGATAGACAGAGAGAGAGAGAGAGAACAGCCTTCCAGATAGAGAGAGAACAGCCTTCCAGATAGAGAGAGAGAACAGCCTTCCAGATAGAGAGAGAGAGAGAACAGCCTTCCAGATAGAGAGAGAGAGAACAGCCTTCCATATATAGAGAGAACAGCCTTCCAGATAGAGAGAACAGCCTTCCAGATAGACAGAGAGAGAGAGAGAACAGCCTTCCATATAGAGAGAGAACAGCCTTCCAGATAGAGAGAGAGAGAGAGAACAGCCTTCCAGATAGAGAGAGAGAGAGAACAGCCTTCCATATAGAGAGAGAACAGCCTTCCAGATAGAGAGAGAGAACAGCCTTCCATATAGAGAGAGAGAGAACAGCCTTCCATATAGAGAGAGAACAGCCTTCCATATAGAGAGAGAACAGCCTTCCAGATAGAGAGAGAGAACAGCCTTCTAGATAGACAGAGAGAGAGAGAGAGAGAACAGCCTTCCAGATAGAGAGAGAACAGCCTTCCAGATAGACAGAGAGAGAGAGAGAACAGCCTTCCAGATAGAGAGAGAACAGCCTTCCAGATAGAGAGAGAGAACAGCCTTCCAGATAGAGAGAGAGAGAGAGAGAACAGCCTTCCATATAGAGGTGCAGACAGATCCTCCTACCAGAGCAGCGGAACTTCTTGCTCTTGATCTGCCCGATGCGTTTGTTGGCCAAACGTCTGGGGCTGGCACAGCGGGCACCGCTGGTCTCTATTGGGTTGGAGCGCAGGTAGTCTGCCAGCCACTTCAGGTTACAGTCACAGATAAACGGGTTCTGGGCCAGGTGACTGGAAATAGTGAGGGAGGGAATTACATCTCAGGAATTGAAAAGGAGGGTAGCAAATTCCATCTCAATTACAAGTTTGTAAACATTAAATACTATATACAGAGTACAGACATTCAATTCTCAAAAGTTTTACTTCTGATGTCCCTCGCTATGTGACAGTTAAAATATGAACTTCTGTGCAATTGTGTGTGGCATAGGATCTATGAGGTGGCAACCGAGGCCTAGGGTATGTGGTTTATTTGAGTGGTCAGAATACAGTGCAGGGACAAGGTAGAGGAGTTGTACTTCTTTTCACCGAATTCAGGTTAAACAAGAAGCTACTTATAGACTGGAACAGCCCCCCCAGTGTGTGTGTGTGTGTGTGTGTGTGTGTGTGTGTGTGTGTGTGTGTGTGTGTGTGTGTGTGTGTGTGTGTGTGTGTGTGTGTGTGTGTGTGTGTGTGTGTGTGTGTGTGTGTGTGTGTGTGTGTGTGTGTGTGTGTGTGTGTGTGAACCGTCTACCCTGTCGTCGATGGGTCTCTGGGTGAGAACTGTTGTCAGATGAGCCTAGCGACAACATTATCAATCAACTTGACAGGTGTGTTTCTGTGTGTCTGAGTTTGTGTGCCTGCATATACCTGTTTGTATGTGTTACACAACATAACACAATTGTTCTTGCTAAACATAAACTGACCAAGACAATCAGTCAAAAACCTACTTCAGTTTGCAGTCAGTATTGATAACAGTGTTTGTTAGGCTGCACTCGCTTGGTTGGAGGGTGTATTGGCTTGATTTTTAATGACCTGAGGGTGTGTGTGTGTTTGTGTGTGAGTGTGTGTGTGTATAATTGTCATTGTCACGATGATGGATTTACTCTGCTTTTTACCTCAAGCTTCCATTCATGTGTTGGCTTGTGTGTGTGTGTGTGTGTGTGTGTGTGTGTGTGTGTGTGTGTGTGTGTGTGTGTGTGTGTGTGTGTGTGTGTGTGTGTGTGTGTGTGTTTTTGTATGTGTGTATGCATGCATGCGCACGTATGTGCGTGTGCACACGTATGTGTAAGCGCCCGTGTGTGTGTGTGTGTGTGTGTGTGTGTGTGTGTGTGTGTGTGTGTGTGTGTGTTTTTGAATGTGTGTATGCATGCATGCGCACGTATGTGTGTGTGCACACGTATGTGTAAGCGCCCGTGTGTGTGTGTGTGTGTGTGTGTGTGTGTGTGTGTGTGTGTGTGTGTGTGTGTGTGTGTGTGTGTGTGTGTGTGTGTGTGTGTGTGTGTGTGTGTGTGTGTGTGTCTGTGTGTGTAACTCACAGCGTCTGTATAGCTCTGAGGGATGCGAAGGTGCCCTTGGCCACAGTCTGTATCTTGTTGTCATACAGAGACAGTAGAGAGAGATTCTGCAGGTCTGTGAAGGCATTGGCCCGAACACAGTGGATCTTATTGGCATTCAACAACCTGGGAGAGGGAGGTAGAAAGAGAGACAGAGGGAGAGCGAGAGAGCGAGAGAGAGGGTGGGGATGGACGGAGGGAAGAAGGGAGGGAAAGAAAGTGGAAAGGAGATAAGGGAGATGTGGAAAGCATCAATATAAGATGAGTGTCATAAGAGAATAACTAGTATTACTATTGTTTGTATACCCCATTATTTTGTGTACTTACAGTAGTTGCAGGGCATATAGTCCGTCGAACACTCCTTTGGGAAGCTCCGTGATCTTATTCCCATATAGGACTCTGTTAATATCAACCAATTGATATATTAATTAACAATCAATCAATCGCCCAATCAATAAGAAATTGTATTTATGTGAAAGCAGAGTGACTCACAGTGAGTTGAGGGATCTCAGACCCTGGAAAGCATCAGGAGCTATTTCTGATATTTGGTTATTACTGAGATCTCTAGAGAGAGAGAGAGAGAGAGAGAGAGAGAGAGAGAGAGAGAGAGAGAGAGAGAGAGAGAGAGAGAGAGAGAGAGAGAGAGAGAGAGAGAGAGAGAGAGAGAGAGAGAGAGAGAGAGAGAGAGAGAGAGAGAGAGAGAGAGAGAGAGAGAGAGAGAGAGAGAGAGAGAGAGAGAGAGAGAGAGAGAGAGAGAGAGAGAGAGAGAGAGAGAGAGAGAGAGAGAGAGAGAGAGAGAGAGAGAGAGAGAGAGAGAGAGAGAGAGAGAGAGAGAGAGAGAGAGAGAGAGAGAGAGAGAGAGAGAGAGAGAGAGAGAGAGAGAGAGAGAGAGAGAGAGAGAGAGAGAAGGGGGGTTAAAGAGACATTCAATGTTGGAGGTTAGTCTTTAGCCTTGCCCAACTGTCATACAGTAGCTGTAACCTCTGACCCCAAGGACTCAACTAAGTCCGTACTGTACCATAACATATCATTGAAGTTTCCATTCAAGAACTTCCTAAAGCAGCCGATGATATTTGAGGAGAGGTAGGTTGACGACACTGCCAGCCAATGAAAATCCAGAACAGTGTGATGAATGTGGTGTATTAATGGGGTGCAGGGCTGGGGTCCATATGGAACAGGCTGTCTCTGTAAATGCCTGTTAACAGAATCCACAGACCACTGGCCACAAGCTAACCACTGAGTGTGTGTATGTGTGTGTGTGTGTGTATGTGTGTGTGTGTGTGTGTGTGTGTGTGTGTGTGTGTGTGTGTGTGTGTGTGTGTGTGTGTGTGTGTGTGTGTGTGTGTGTGTGTGTGTGTGTGTGTGTGCGCGTGCGTGCGTGTGTATGAGTGTGCGTGCGTGCGCGTGCGTGCGCGTATGAGAGTGTGTGTGTTAATGGAGTGCACAGTGAAAAGGGAAATCTTTAAAGTGAAATCGTCATGTGGTCTTTAAGATGTGAAATTATCCCATTTGAGGCTAATGTTAAACTAAGTGTTAAATAAGTAGCGATTTGTCTTTTTGCAAAAGCCTGATGTTTCATGGAAAATAAAGGTTACAGCGTCTGATCTCAGAAACACTGCTGTCATGTGCCAGGGGAACAACACAGTTCATATATGGGGTCATACAAACTGGGCCAAGGTGAGAGTGTGTCTGTTAGTTTGTTTACACAGTGGGTTGCCCTGTCACCTATTTTATATCTAAAGGATCTTTTAAGGATCTGTAGTGATCTGTCCTATTAGAGTGTGTTATTATTATTATTGCTATTGTATTAGAGGCTACAGGCTTCATTCTAGATCCGGAGCGGTTCCTATTAACATTGAGACAACATACTTGTATTGCCAAAACAAACACTACAATGCAGGAGTAGCAGAAAATCTCTTAATTCACTCCCCTATCATATCTGAGAGTATGAGCGATTGAATTGGGAGGGGGGGGTAGGAAGTCTGGGGGAGCAGATAGCTGACTAGTGGTGGCTATTCAGCAGCCTGATGGTCTGGGGGTAGAAGCTATTGGCCAGTATAACAGTTTTTGCTCCTCTACTGCCTGCGTCTGAGTGATGGAAGCAGGCAGTGTGCACCCAATGGTGTGTTCGGGCTGAGCGTACCACCCTCTGCAGAGCCTTGCAGTCTGCGGCGGGGGAGTTGCAGTATCAGGCGGTGATGCAGCCCGACCGTATGCTCTCGATGGTGCTCATGTAGAACACTGTGAGGGCCCTCGGGGACAGGCACGACAGTCGCTGAAGTCCACAATCAGCTCCTTTGTTTTGCTGACATTGAGGGAGAGGTTGTTTACCTGGCACCACACCGTCAGAGTGCCTACCTCCTCTGCGAACTTGATTATGGAGTTGGAACAATGTGAGGCCACGCAGTCGAGGGTATACAGGGAGTACAGGAGGGGACTAAGGACACACCCTTGTGGGGTCCCCGTATTGAAGATCAGTGTGGAGGAGATCATTTTGCCTACCTTCACCACCTGGGGACCGCCTGTCAGAAAGTCCAGGACCCAGTTGCATAAGGAGGAGTTCAGTCCCAGGGCCAGAGCTTTGTGGTGAGCTTAGAGGGCACTACGGTATTGAAGGCCGAGCTGTAGATAATGAACATTCCATTTGTCCAGGTGGGTGAGGGCAGTGTGCAGTGTGATGGCGATTGCAATGGGCGGTAGTTGAATTGGAGAGGGTCGAGTGTGTCGGCTTAGGAGGAGGTGATGTAGTCTTTGACTAGCCTCTCGAGGTACTTCACGATGACGGAAGTGACAGAAGTGAGTACTACGGTTGGTAATCATTCAGTTCAGTTACTTTCCCTTTCTTGGGCATGGGGATGATACTGGTGGGGATAACGCCCTGAGCTAAAGAGAAAATGTCAGAAAACACAACAGCTTGCTGGTCTGCACATGCTCTGAGGGCGCGGCTAGGGATGCCGTCTGGACCGGCAGCCTTGTGAGGGTTAACACGCTTGAATGACTTACATGCGTCCTCCGTGGAGACCGTAGGCATGTATCCCTCGTTGTCCTCAGGGGATCTCCTCGGCAGCTCAGAGTTGTTATGCTCGAAGCGTGAGAAAAAGGTGTTTAGCTCATCTGGTAGGGCGGCGTTGGTGTCTGCGACGTGACTGGCTTTCTTGTTGTCATCCGTGATGAGTAGAAGCCCCTGCCACATACAACTCGTGTCTGACACAATGGCTAGCAGGCATAAGTAGGGCAGAGAGGAGAGGATCAAACCTCCGTCTTCATTCCAGCACTCGCTAGTTGTGACCAGTAGCCCATGTATTTTAAGGGTAGGCTGGTTGGCGGGTAGTTGGTGAGGCTGAAATACTACTGGACCACCCCCGTAAGTAGGGCAGAAAGGGGGAGGGAAACAGAGGAGGAACAAACCCTCAGTCTTCATTCCAGCACTCTTTCATTTCCCCCATATCATATAATATAATCATCATATCCATAATCATCTCTGCCACAGTTTACAGTGTGCCTTCGCAGTCAGACACTCTAACCAGGCTGAGAATACCAGCGGGTAGCACTGAAACATGAGAGGTGTTATTACTGTGGAGAGGTTTCAGCTTGTAGCCTTCTGCAGCCTTCTGCAGCCATCACCCCTGTACCTCTTCCCGCTCTTAGTCTGGACATGGTAGTTTGGGGTTGTGACATGAAACTGAGAAGTGTACTTAGTGTACTTCAGCCCTAGAGGAAGTGTACTTAGTGTACTTCAGCCCTAGAGGAAGTGTACTTAGTGTACTTCAGCCCTAGAGGAAGTGTACTTAGTGTACTTCAGCCCCAGAGGAAGTGTACTTAGTGTACTTCAGCCTTAGAGGAAGTGTACTTAGTGTACTTCAGCCCTAGAGGAAGTGTACTTAGTGTACTTCAGCCTTAGAGGAAGTGTACTTAGTGTACTTCAGCCCTAGAGGAAGTGTACTTAGTGTACTTCAGCCCGAGAGGAAGTGTACTTAGTGTACTTCAGCCCTAGAGGAAGTGTACTTAGTGTACTTCAGCCCTAGAGGAAGTGTACTTAGTGTACTTCAGCCCTAGAGGAAGTGTACTTAGTGTACTTCAGCCCCAGAGGAAGTGTACTTAGTGTACTTCAGCCCTAGAGGAAGTGTACTTAGTGTACTTCAGCCCTAGAGGAAGTGTACTTAGTGTACTTCAGCCCTAGAGGAAGTGTACTTAGTGTACTTCAGCCCTAGAGGAAGTGTACTTAGTGTACTTCAGCCCTAGAGGAAGTGTACTTAGTGTACTTCAGCCCTAGAGGAAGTGTACTTCGTGTACTTCAGCCCTAGAGGAAGTGTACTTAGTGTACTTCAGCCCCAGAGGAAGTGTACTTCGTGTACTTCAGCCCTAGAGGAAGTGTACTTAGTGTACTTCAGCCCTAGAGGAAGTGTACTTAGTGTACTTCAGCCCTAGATGAAGTGTACTTAGTGTACTTCAGCCCTAGAGGAAGTGTACTTAGTGTACTTCAGCCCTAGAGGAAGTGTACTTAGTGTACTTCAGCCCTAGAGGAAGTGTACTTCGTGTACTTCAGCCCTAGAGGAAGTGTACTTAGTGTACTTCAGCCCTAGAGGAAGTGTACTTAGTGTACTTCAGCCCCAGAGGAAGTGTACTTAGTGTACTTCAGCCCTAGAGGAAGTGTACTTAGTGTACTTCAGCCCTAGAGGAAGTGTACTTAGTGTACTTCAGCCCTAGAGGAAGTGTACTTAGTGTACTTCAGCCCTAGAGGAAGTGTACTTAGTGTACTTCAGCCCTAGAGGAAGTGTACTTAGTGTACTTCAGCCCTAGAGGAAGTGTACTTAGTGTACTTCAGCCCTATAGAGCAGCGTATATACTTACATCCTGCGCAGCTTCTTGTATGGAGAGAAGGTTCCAGGAGGAACTGACTTGATCCCATTCTGCTCCAGACGACTAGAGAGGAAAGGGGGAAAGATGGGGGAAAGAGGGGTATAGATACCATCAGGTCATAAACCAACAACAGAGTCCACTATAGAAACAAAGCAGAGTAGTCATACATCACTGCCGACACATGGTAATTGGTCAGCTGTTGCCAACTATCTTAATCCCTGCTGTGTGTATGTGTGTGTGTGTCTCTGTGTGCGTGCACGTGCATCTGCGTGTGTCTTTCCCTCCCCTGGTTCATTAATATAGATCTCTTCCTGTCCTGTGTGTGAGTCATAACATCTCCTCTGGAAAAATAAACAGGTCTGGAGGAGAGAGGACCAGGGAGAGACATGGAGGAGAGAGGACCAGGGAGAGACATGGAGGAGAGAGGACCAGGGAGAGACATGGAGGAGAGAGGAACATGGAGAGACATGGAGGAGAGAGGAACAGGGAGAGACATGGAGGAGAGAGGAACAGGGAGAGACATGGAGGAGAGAGGACCAGGGAGAGACATGGAGGAGAGAGGACCAGGGAGAGACATGGAGGAGAGAGGCACAGGGTGAGACATGGAGGAGAGAGGAACAGGGAGAGACATGGAGGAGAGAGGAACAGGGAGAGACATGGAGGAGAGAGGAACATGGAGAGACATGGAGGAGAGAGGAACAGGGAGAGACATGGAGGAGAGAGGAACAGGGAGAGACATGGAGGAGAGAGGACCAGGGAGAGACATGGAGGAGAGAGGACCAGGGAGAGACATGGAGGAGAGAGGCACAGGGAGAGACATGGAGGAGAGAGGACCAGGGAGAGACATGGAGGAGAGAGGCACAGGGAGAGACATGGAGGAGAGAGGACCAGGGAGAGACATGGAGGAGAGAGGGCCAGGGAGAGACATGGAGGAGAGAGGAACATGGAGAGACATGGAGGAGAGAGGAACAGGGAGAGACATGGAGGAGAGAGGAACAGGGAGAGAAATGGAGGAGAGAGGACCAGGGAGAGACATGGAGGAGAGAGGAACAGGGAGAGACATGGAGGAGAGAGGAACAGGGAGAGACATGGAGGAGAGAGGAACAGGGAGAGAAATGGAGGAGAGAGGACCAGGGAGAGACATGGAGGAGAGAGGAACAGGGAGAGACATGGAGGAGAGAGGAACAGGGAGAGAAATGGAGGAGAGAGGACCAGGGAGAGACATGGAGGAGAGAGGAACAGGGAGAGACATGGAGGAGAGAGGACCAGGGAGAGACATGGTGGAGAGAGGACCAGGGAGAGACATGGAGGAGAGAGGAACATGGAGAGACATGGAGGAGAGAGGAACAGGGAGAGACATGGAGGAGAGAGGAACAGGGAGAGAAATGGAGGAGAGAGGACCAGGGAGAGACATGGAGGAGAGAGGAACAGGGAGAGACATGGAGGAGAGAGGAACAGGGAGAGACATGGAGGAGAGAGGAACAGGGAGAGAAATGGAGGAGAGAGGACCAGGGAGAGACATGGAGGAGAGAGGAACAGGGAGAGACATGGAGGAGAGAGGAACAGGGAGAGAAATGGAGGAGAGAGGACCAGGGAGAGACATGGAGGAGAGAGGACCAGGGAGAGACATGGAGGAGAGAGGACCAGGGAGAGACATGGAGGAGAGAGGAACAGGGAGAGAAATGGAGGAGAGAGGACCAGGGAGAGACATGGAGGAGAGAGGAACAGGGAGAGACATGGAGGAGAGAGGAACAGGGAGAGAAATGGAGGAGAGAGGACCAGGGAGAGACATGGAGGAGAGAGGACCAGGGAGAGACATGGAGGAGAGAGGAACAGGGAGAGACATGGAGGAGAGAGGAACAGGGAGAGACATGGAGGAGAGAGGAACAGGGAGAGAAATGGAGGAGAGAGGACCAGGGAGAGACATGGAGGAGAGAGGAACAGGGAGAGACATGGAGGAGAGAGGAACAGGGAGAGAAATGGAGGAGAGAGGACCAGGGAGAGACATGGAGGAGAGAGGAACAGGGAGAGACATGGAGGAGAGAGGACCAGGGAGAGACATGGTGGAGAGAGGACCAGGGAGAGACATGGAGGAGAGAGGAACATGGAGAGACATGGAGGAGAGAGGAACAGGGAGAGACATGGAGGAGAGAGGAACAGGGAGAGAAATGGAGGAGAGAGGACCAGGGAGAGACATGGAGGAGAGAGGAACAGGGAGAGACATGGAGGAGAGAGGAACAGGGAGAGACATGGAGGAGAGAGGAACAGGGAGAGAAATGGAGGAGAGAGGACCAGGGAGAGACATGGAGGAGAGAGGAACAGGGAGAGACATGGAGGAGAGAGAAACAGGGAGAGAAATGGAGGAGAGAGGACCAGGGAGAGACATGGAGGAGAGAGGACCAGGGAGAGACATGGAGGAGAGAGGACCAGGGAGAGACATGGAGGAGAGAGGAACAGGGAGAGAAATGGAGGAGAGAGGACCAGGGAGAGACATGGAGGAGAGAGGAACAGGGAGAGACACGGAGGAGAGAGGAACAGGGAGAGACATGGAGGAGAGAGGAACAGGGAGAGAAATGGAGGAGAGAGGACCAGGGAGAGACATGGAGGAGAGAGGAACAGGGAGAGACATGGAGGAGAGAGGAACAGGGAGAGAAATGGAGGAGAGAGGACCAGGGAGAGACATGGAGGAGAGAGGAACAGGGAGAGACATGGAGGAGAGAGGACCAGGGAGAGACATGGTGGAGAGAGGACCAGGGAGAGACATGGAGGAGAGAGGAACATGGAGAGACATGGAGGAGAGAGGAACAGGGAGAGACATGGAGGAGAGAGGAACAGGGAGAGAAATGGAGGAGAGAGGACCAGGGAGAGACATGGAGGAGAGAGGAACAGGGAGAGACATGGAGGAGAGAGGAACAGGGAGAGACATGGAGGAGAGAGGAACAGGGAGAGAAATGGAGGAGAGAGGACCAGGGAGAGACATGGAGGAGAGAGGAACAGGGAGAGACATGGAGGAGAGAGGAACAGGGAGAGAAATGGAGGAGAGAGGACCAGGGAGAGACATGGAGGAGAGAGGACCAGGGAGAGACATGGAGGAGAGAGGACCAGGGAGAGACATGGAGGAGAGAGGAACAGGGAGAGACATGGAGGAGAGAGGACCAGGGAGAGACATGGAGGAGAGAGGACCAGGGAGAGACATGGAGGAGAGAGGAACAGGGAGAGACATGGAGGAGAGAGGACCAGGGAGAGACATGGAGGAGAGAGGACCAGGGAGAGACATGGAGGAGAGAGGACCAGGGAGAGACATGGAGGAGAGAGGACCAGGGAGAGACATGGTGGAGAGAGGAACAGGGAGAGACATGGAGGAGAGAGGACCAGGGAGAGACATGGAGGAGAGAGGAACAGGGAGAGACATGGAGGAGAGAGGAACAGGGGGAGACATGGAGGAGAGAGGACCAGGGAGAGACATGGAGGAGAGAGGACCAGGGAGAGACATGGAGGAGAGAGGAACAGGGAGAGACATGGAGGAGAGAGGAACAGGGAGAGACATGGAGGAGAGAGGACCAGGGAGAGACATGGAGGAGAGAGGACCAGGGAGAGACATGGAGGAGAGAGGAACAGGGAGAGACATGGAGGAGAGAGGACCAGGGAGAGACATGGAGGAGAGAGGACCAGGGAGAGACATGGAGGAGAGAGGACCAGGGAGAGACATGGAGGAGAGAGGAACAGGGGGAGACATGGAGGAGAGAGGAACAGGGAGAGACATGGAGGAGAGAGGACCAGGGAGAGACATGGAGGAGAGAGGACCAGGGAGAGACATGGAGGAGAGAGGACCAGGGAGAGACATGGAGGAGAGAGGACCAGGGAGAGACATGGAGGAGAGAGGACCAGGGAGAGACATGGTGGAGAGAGGAACAGGGAGAGACATGGAGGAGAGAGGACCAGGGAGAGACATGGAGGAGAGAGGAACAGGGAGAGACATGGAGGAGAGAGGAACAGGGGGAGACATGGAGGAGAGAGGACCAGGGAGAGACATGGAGGAGAGAGGACCAGGGAGAGACATGGAGGAGAGAGGAACAGGGAGAGACATGGAGGAGAGAGGAACAGGGAGAGACATGGAGGAGAGAGGACCAGGGAGAGACATGGAGGAGAGAGGACCAGGGAGAGACATGGAGGAGAGAGGAACAGGGAGAGACATGGAGGAGAGAGGACCAGGGAGAGACATGGAGGAGAGAGGACCAGGGAGAGACATGGAGGAGAGAGGACCAGGGAGAGACATGGAGGAGAGAGGAACAGGGGGAGACATGGAGGAGAGAGGAACAGGGAGAGACATGGAGGAGAGAGGACCAGGGAGAGACATGGAGGAGAGAGGACCAGGGAGAGACATGGAGGAGAGAGGACCAGGGAGAGACATGGAGGAGAGAGGAACAGGCGGAGACATGGAGGAGAGAGGACCAGGGAGAGACATGGAGGAGAGAGGACCAGGGAGACACATGGAGGAGAGAGGAACAGGGAGAGACATGGAGGAGAGAGGACCAGGGAGAGACATGGAGGAGAGAGGACCAGGGAGAGACATGGAGGAGAGAGGAACATGCTGGAGACTCCAGACATCACAGATCACAAAAGTGTGTGTGGCACTGCTCTCTGTCTCTGTCTCTAACTCTCTCACTCACACACACTTCCTAACGGTGGAAACTGAGAGTCACAGATGTACTGTAATCAGTCTCAGATGTTAAGGAGAAACAGGCCTTGAAGCCAGTAAGGACTGGGCTCTGAACCCTGTTGTGTGTGTGCGTGTGTGTACACGGCTGCCAGTGTGTATGTGGTTGAGTGGTGGTGTGGCAGGGCATGCAGACAGCTGTCTCTCTCCTGTTCTGTTCCAGTCCTCTAACCCATCTAAGTCTCATTAAGCCCAGTTTTAAAAGCTGTCAACTGACCTACAGATAAACAGCCAAGGCTGGGGCAGCATGGACCTGGAGCTGTGGCTTTGTCGGGGGATGGGGCTCTGGATGTGGCCAGGGCAGGGGCTGTGGGATTGGACTGGGATAGGGCTAGAGCTGGTAAATATGAATGGGTCTAGAGAGAGGGCTGGGGAAGGGCTAGAGCTGGTAAATATGAATGGGTCTAGAGAGAGGGCTGGGGAAGGCTAGAGCTGGTAAATATGAATGGGTCTAGAGAGAGGGCTGGGGAAGGCTAGAGCTGGTAAATATGAATGGGTCTAGAGAGAGGGCTGGGGAAGGCTAGAGCTGGTACATATGAATGGGTCTAGAGAGAGGGCTGGGGAAGGGCTAGAGCTGGTACATATGAATGGGTCTAGAGAGAGGGCTGGGGAAGGGCTAGAGCTGGTACATATGAATGGGTCTAGAGAGAGGGCTGGGGAAGGGCTAGAGCTGGTAAATATGAATGGGTCTAGAGAGAGGGCTGGGGAAGGCTAGAGCTGGTAAATATGAATGGGTCTAGAGAGAGGGCTGGGGAAGGGCTAGAGCTGGTAAATATGAATGGGTCTAGAGAGAGGGCTGGGGAAGGCTAGAGCTGGTAAATATGAATGGGTCTAGAGAGAGGGCTGGGGAAGGGCTAGAGCTGGTAAATATGAATGGGTCTAGAGAGAGGGCTGGGGAAGGCTAGAGCTGGTAAATATGAATGGGTCTAGAGAGAGGGCTGGGGAAGGGCTAGAGCTGGTAAATATGAATGGGTCTAGAGAGAGGGCTGGGGAAGGCTAGAGCTGGTAAATATGAATGGGTCTAGAGAGAGGGCTGGGGAAGGGCTAGAGCTGGTAAATATGAATGGGTCTAGAGAGAGGGCTGGGGAAGGCTAGAGCTGGTAAATATGAATGGGTCTAGAGAGAGGGCTGGGGAAGGGCTAGAGCTGGTAAATATGAATGGGTCTAGAGAGAGGGCTGGGGAAGGCTAGAGCTGGTAAATATGAATGGGTCTAGAGAGAGGGCTGGGGAAGTTGGGGTTTGGGTTTTGGGACCAAATGGGTGGAGTGATAGGAATGAGGCCCACCAGTAAATCAAATCAAATCTAAATGTATTGGTCACGTACACATATTTTGTAGATGTTATCGCAGGTGTAGTGAAATGTTTATGTTCCTAGCTCCAACAGTGTTGTAATACCTAACAATACAAAACAATACACGCAAACACAAAAAATGTCATTAAGAAATTAGGAAATGTAGAAATATTAGAACAAGCAATGTCAGTGTGGAATATAAATATACAGTATATGTATATGATGGTGTGTGTATAGACATTATGGACAATATATGAATAGAAAAGGTGTACAGCAGTAGTTATATAGGATGAGCCTTGACTAGAATACAGTATATACATGTGAAGTGGGTAAAACAGTATGTAAACATTATTAAAGTGACCAGTGTTCAATGACTATGTACATAGGGAAACCGGCTAGTAACATTGATTAAAGTTCAGGGCAGGGTACAAAGCGGTGGCCGGCTAGTGGTGACTATTTAAAAGTTTGATTGACTGGAGATAGAAAACATTTTTCAGTCTCTGGTCCAAGCTTTGATGCACTCTGCCTTCTAGATGGTAGCGGGGTGAACAGGCCGTGGCTCGCCACACAGTCATGGGTGAACAGGAAGTACAATAGGGGGCTGGGCACGCAATCTTGTGGGGCCCCAGTGTTGAGGATCAGCGTAGCGGAGGAGTTGGTTCCTACCTTCACCACCTGGGGTCGGCCCGTAAGGAAGTTCAGGACCCAGTTGCACAGGGTGGGTTTCAGACCCAGGGCACCGAGCTTAGTGATGAGCTTGGAAGGAACTATGATGTTGAGCTGTAGTCGATGAACAGCATTCTTATATAGGTTTTCCTCTTGTGCAGATGGGATGGGGCAGTGTGCAGTGCGATGGTGATTGCGTCATCCGTGGATCTGTTGGGGCGGTCAGCAAATTGAAGTGGGTCTAGGGTGTCGGGAAAGGTGGAGGTGATATGATCCTTAACTAGCCTCTCAAAGCACTTCATGATGACAGAAGTGAGTGTGGCACTGTGTTTTCCTCGAGGTGGGCAAAGAAGGTGTTTAGCTTGTCCGGGATCAAGGCATCGGTGTCTGTGATGTAGCTGGTTTTCCCTTTATCATCTGTGATTGTCTGGAGTCCCTGTCACAAACGTCTCTTGTCTGAGCCATTGAATTGTGACTCCACTTTGTCTCTGTACTGACGTTTTGCCTGTTTGATTGCCTTACAGAGGGCATAGCTGGACTGTTTGTACTCGTCCATGTTCCCAGTCACCTTGACGTGGTTAAATGTGGTGGTTTGCGCTTTCAGTTTTGCGTGAATGCTGCCATCTGTCCAGGGTTTCTGGTTTGGATAGGTTCTAATCATCACCACAGGAACAACATCTTCTATGCCCTTCCTGATGAACTCAGTCAACGAGTCAGTGTATACGTCAATACTATTCTCAGAGGCAACCCAGACATTTTAATTGAACCTTTATTTTGACATGAGGGGCACTGTATACTTAAGCAAAGACAAGTCCAAATTGTCGGTCCCTAATGACTTCTTGATGTCAATACCTATTAAGGCAGCAAGAAATTATATTTCTGTGAGTTGCCAAAAAGATACCCTGACTACCATTTCCCAAGTCATGTGAAGTTGACTGATCATCCATCGAGGCAACTGGAGGCTGTATGTGGGAATAACAGTCAACTGACTGGACAAGACCAGCATGACCACCATTTCTTTCAAAGGGATCACTAACTGAGTCTGTCATAGCGCTAAGGAAGTAGTTTGATTTGGTCTGTTTGACCGAGGCAGTGATCTATTTCTCAATTGCCTAAATAGCAGCCAATCAGCTAACGAGACAGTTTGTCTAGTCTTGGCTCAGGCTTGATTTATTTTCAAGAGGAGGTCTGAGAGTACCATGAGGTAGTTCAGCTTTTGACTCTGAGTCGCTTGAGTTGGCATGTTTATCAGCCAGAGAGGTAAAAATGGATGAGAAGTGCTCTGAAATAAAATACTCTATCCCAGTCCGCGTGATCAAAACAATCTTGAAGCATAGATTCCGATCGGTCAGACTAACACTGAACAGTCCTTACAACGGGTACTTCCTGTTTACGTTTCTGACAGTACCATAGTGTTAAGCCTTACTTCAAAACACTTCCATGGATATGATCAGTTTCAGCCTTATTTCAAAACACTTCCAGGGATATTATCAGTTTCAGCCTTATTTCAAAACACTTCCAGGGATATTATCAGTTTCAGCCTTATTTCAAAACACTTCCAGGGATATGATCAGTTTCAGCCTTATTTCAAAACACTTCCAGGGATATTATCAGTTTCAGCCTTATTTCAAAACACTTCCAGGGATATTATCAGTTTCAGCCTTATTTCAAAACACTTCCAGGGATATTATCAGTTTCAGCCTTATTTCAAAACACTTCCAGGGATATTATCAGTTTCAGCCTTATTTCAAAACACTTCCAGGGATATTATCAGTTTCAGCCTTATTTCAAAACACTTCCAGGGATATTATCAGTTTCAGCCTTATTTCAAAACACTTCCAGGGATATTATCAGTTTCAGCCTTATTTCAAAACACTTCCAGGGGTATGATCAGTTTCAGCCTTATTTCAAAACACTTCCATGGATATTATCAGTTTCAGCCTTATTTCAAAAACTTCCAGGGATATTATCAGTGTTTCAGAGCCACATATTTAAAATAGTAAAAGAGCCACATGCGCATAATTTCAAGAACATTTCGAATAACAAAGCCACTCCTGTTCACAAGTCCAGCTGCATGCTGTAATAGTGCGTCTAGTTTGATAAAATATGATTTTAAACCTGGCTAGATAAGCAGAGTAGACAGCTTTAGACTGTAGAGTCTGGCTCAGAGTGTGATTGGAGTGAACAGGATAAATCCCACATACTTTTAATGCTGTTGAATTCTGTTACTGCCTGCTGACCAGAGTAGATTTACACACACACACGCCACCCACTATGGTTAGGGACTTAGGGT